>NW_015548286.1:288834-299163 GCF_001515605.1 Sinocyclocheilus anshuiensis
GAGCTCTGGGGCTGGAGCCGACACTGGAGCGAGCTCTGGGGCTGGAGCCGACACTGGAGCGAGCTCTGGGGCTGGAGCCGACACTGGAGCGAGCTCTGGGGCTGGAGCCGACACTGGAGCGAGCTCTGGAAGGCGCTTACGAGGAGCGGGCACTGGGGCTGGAACCGACACTGGGGTGAGGATAGGAGCAGTGAACTCCAGGGGCAGCGCCATGTCCAGCAATGCTGAGAGGCCAGCGGCCGGCGGGCACACTGGAGCGAGCTCTGGGCTTGCCACATTATCGTCCTTCGGGCTTGCCACATTAACATCCTTCGGGACTTGTGGACTGTTCAACTGCAACACCCGCTGACTGCAATGATAGAGCTTGGAATAGCCAGGACAATTTGTAATATAACTCAGACTGGATTCGTCTGAAAGTAGAACGTCATATACACCTAGGATGCTTCGAGGGTGAGTAAAACACAAGCTAATTTTCATGTTTGGGTGAACTAACCCTTTAAACCTAATCTTGTTCAGCTCAGTCTCCATCAATTAGAATGACAAATAAATGCATATCAGTTGATATGCACTGTACTGTCAGTATACGTTTACCGATCCTTTACTGCGCAGCTCAGTTAGTTAGACTGACAAACAAATAGATAAAATAAGTTAATATGTACTCTACTGGTAATATGGTTTTATATAATTATTTCACAAATGCATATAGATCATTACAAGTTTTGGTAACTGTCACGGAAACGGTGTGTGGAGGCAGGCAGGACGACAAGGATTCCAATAATGACATTTATTGTAGACACAACAAGGCAGGTTCAGGTAGGTGAGACACACACTCGGGGTAACATTAACAATAACCGACACCAATGCTCAGACAGACAGGAACTAATATGGGGTGAATAATTAGAGGCAGACAGGTGAGCACAATGACGGTGATTAACTAATGATTAGACGGGCTAAACCAACACAAAAGGAAGAAACCACCGTCACCGCTGCGAGCTTGCAGAACTCCCTGGCGTACTCGTAGAAGGGGAGATCCCGGCGGGATATGGCGAGGAAACGAGCAGCAATCTCCATCTTGTTGTTTTTGGTCGGTTATTCTGTCACGGTCCAGATGTGTGGAGGCAGGCAGGACGACAAGGACGATAAGGATTCCAATAATGACGTTTATTGTAGACACAACAAGGCAGGTTCAGGTAGGTGAGACACACACTCGGGGTAACATTAACAATAACCGACACCAATGCTCAGACAGACAGGAACTAATATGGGGTGAATAATTAGAGGCAGACAGGTGAGCACAATGACGGTGATTAACTAATGATTAGACGGGCTAAACCAACAGAAAGGGAAGAAACCACAACAAACAGTCCACAGGGGCGTTACAGTAACACTGGTCTCATTTGTTAACATTAGTTAATGCATTAACTAACATGAACAATGTATTTTTACAGCATTTATTAATCTTTGTTTATGTTAGTTAATAAAAATGTTAATGTTACAGTAATTCACAGTGCATTAACTAATGTTAACAGATACAACTTTACATTTGAATAATGTATTAGTTTTTAAATTAATATTAACTAAGATTAATAAATGCTATATAATTATTGCTCATGTTAACTAATATAGTTCATGTTAACAACTGAATCATTATTGTAAATTGTTACCACAGTTTTATATATTGTTCTGTGTGTATGTGTGTGTGTTTCACACTCTTGATGTTATAGTGTAACCCTTTCATTGCTGTAACCCTTAAGACCAGACTGCCAGAGGGTTACTGTAAATGCATGTGCTCGCTTTGCATCGTTTTCCTGATGCTGGTGGCTTGGGCCTGTCAGCTATATTATAAGCCTGTGTTGCTGTTGTTTTGGGTAAAAATGCATCAGCAGCTTTTTTTAGCCATGATACATTAATTTCTCTAATGTATCTCATGCTGTTTTACACAGCGAGTGTTTTAAGGCTGTAAAATCAGGTTAGCTGCTGTAGGGTAGGCTGTTTCTGGGAGCTTGAGTGATGATTCACCTCTTGCTGAACTTCAGGAATAAGTGGATGCCAATGTAGCTGTTGGCATCGTTCAGCGTTAGGCCATGCCAAGCATTTGTACCTCTCCGCCGAAGCTGGCGAAGGTTTTTACTTTGGCCTTCTGCCCATACATTCCCCAAATAAGATCAACAAAAAAGATGGGCAGTACTAAATCCTCTTCACAACGGAGCAATGGCAACAACATTTGGTGTATCCCTGAAAAGCTCTGTCGACAACATGAGACGTCATGTGGCACTGTGGCATTGTAACTCTTCGATTTTACAAAAAATGATTTAGGCTGCAGGATGAGAACTAGTGCTCTTCCATCTCTGTCTTGCACTTCCACCTGCCTCACTTCTTGTTTGGTCAAGTGTCAATGGGTAAAGGGATTTTTAATTCATTGCAAATAGTTCAAACAGTCCATTGAAAGCAATGATACTGAAACTTCTGTGTTCCAGGGCCTTATGTTCACCTCTTTGGAATCCACTTGAGGTTCTACATAAACATGTATCCCTAGCCTAAGCAAATGTTTGTGCTGCGGTGAGATGTGCTGGTAACTAGTATTGTTGGCATCACTTCATGACTCGCTCGACCCAGATAGTCTTTCCCGGTTCTCAGAGCTGCTTACACAAGTTCCGTTTCTGTGGAAAGGGGGGGGGGGGGGGGGGATTAATTAGCCCTGGTCCCTCTGGCCTCAGGAAATCGGTATTCCCAATTCCAGGGTGGATTTGTAGCATTCCGTCTTCTTCTTCTATTGCCGTTTAAATAAAAGATGACAAATTATCAGCTACAGTGCCTTACCATTTTTTTTCCTAAATCCCATCTGATACATACAAATGTATGTAAGTTTTTACTGTATTTTAAAAAATAGTTTGAGCTAGGGCTGCAAAATGAATCTAGAATCTAGATTTAATCTAATCAAGAGTACAATACTCAGCTAACACACTTACATTGATTCCAACAGATTGACATTAGCATGTTGCTGTGATAGCAGGTTGGAAAGGTGCTACAAATATTTTTCACTGCATGCCTTTAGTAAATCCTGACAGTAGTTTTTTTAACTCCTGTTAATAAATCTGGCCCTAGAATTTGCAAATGAAAATCTTACCGATACTTTTTGGACGACATCAACTGACATGAAGTGGCAAAAAGCAGCTGCTGCTAAGACTCCATATTTAAAGTCCAAAGAGTTGATATCAAGGATGCACAAAACAAACAACAACTAAAACAAACAACAACAATAAAAATCATATTAAATCATTCAAATCAAATCTTAAGTTTCAAATGTCAAGACAAATTCTCTTTTTTTTTTATTAGACAATTTAATAGACAATTTTTGAATTAATTATGAACTATTTTTATTGATAGTTTTCGGTGCTAAATGAAATACATATATGTAGATGTGGGTATAAGTGGCTGGGACATGCCCTATCAATGTGAAGTGGCTCTTGAACATTCTTTACCAACATTTCTGTCAAAGTTTTGAATGCAGTATTGCAGGTAATATAATAAATGTATGTTTCCGTTTCAATTAAAGTCATCTATCTTTATTTATCTTTATAGATGAAGTTAACAGATACTAGGAACTTTGTCTAGCATGTGACGGTGTGCGAGTTTAGCAATGCCTGACATGTTTGCTATGGCTGTAGGCACAAACAGTGGGATTTTCTGAAATTAGCAAAATCTCTGTTTCTGTCCCAAATGGCACACTTCATGTGCACTTGCGGTCCTGTGGACTTACAATGGCCGCTGCGTGCGCATGTTCATTAAGTCCACGAGACCATAGGGTGTCACATTCGTCATTTAGCTTTCAGAAGGGTGCTCATGTGCGCCCACTTTGTGGCCTCTATGCGCCCTCGATGCACACTTCTGCCGAGCCCACACTGACGCTAGCTCCACAGCAGACTTCTTCCCCACAGTCAAAGCAGCATTAAACTATGAAAGTGTGGACTCAGAGGAAGACCTCGAGGGTTAAAGGTGCGATTTGGGAAAGGGCCTTTGAGGTCTTTAAGTCTATACTAACAAGCTGATGAGTTGAATCAGGTGTGTTTGATTAGGGAAATGTCTAAAACGTCCAGTGTTGGGGGCTCCATAGTCTCACATAGCCAGACTGAAGGCAGAAGGTCTGGGAATCATGGCTGCTTTGAAGGACTGCCCAAGAGGCCATATAACTGACAGGTAAAGCAACCGATAATGTTTTGTTTTGTGCTCTGTCATGTAGGGGGTTTGGCGTCACAGCATCTTTGTTTCCAGGCAGAATGTTTAAGAACCCAATACGCACGTCTCCTGGAAATTCTGTAGAATTCACCCAATCAGATGATGACTTTGAAACTCCTGAAGTGTTTCCAATTTTGTGTGCCATATGCATCAGACATCCGGCCAGCGGTCCGTGGGCGTGAAGTCTGAGGCTGAGACTAGGGGCTCCAGGACCTGGATTGGGAACCACTGCTCTATGAGATGTTAGAACTGTCTGTCTTGGCTGCCTTTATTTCAGTCCTCCACTGACTGTAGTCACTTGCTCTTCTCCACTTTCAAGGGAGGGTGTTCAGCATCTCAAACAAGTCTATTTTAAAGCTTGTTGCAATGCATTCTGGGATTGCCATTTAATAATAATAATAATAATAATAAAATAAATGAATAAATGAAATAAAATACATAAAATAAAATAAATAAATAAATAAATAACATAAACTTCTAAAGTGATGGTAAACCTGTCACAAAATTGATCAATTTAGATTAAAAACAAAATAAACTATAGACTTTTTTTTTTTTTTAGTATGCAAGATTCTTTGGTTAAAAATAACAAAAATAAGTTATTGAGCTAGTACAAACAAAAATCTGTGTTCAAAACTGTCTCCGATATGATTGGTCAGTTTTCCTGTCATTTGAAATTACTCTCTCATTGACTTACTATTGCTTGGCCCTCTGTAGCTGTGCCACCAATCACAGAGATGAAAATGTAGGTGGAAGAAATCTGATAGGGAGAAAAAGGGTCTTTCATTTAACCTTTCACATTCCAACACAAACTGAATAGGCAGATTTGAAGGGTTTATTTCCTTAAAAAAGATTTAGATGTTTATTGTCAAATTATGAATTCCTAAAATAACAGAACTAATGACATTTTATAAAAAAGTTTTATTCTTTAAAAGTTTTTAAATATATATACTTGTATATATTACAATAATTTAGGCCCTCTCTGAGGTTTAGGCCCTCTTGATATTATTTAAAAGTTATATATATATACATACATACATACATACATACATACATATATATATATATATATAGTTATTTAGGTAACACTTTAGAATAGGGAACACATATTCACAATCAATTAAGAGTTTTCCCTCAATCAACTCCCAATTCACTGCTTATTAATAGTTAGTAATGTAGTTGTTAAGTGTAGATGTGGGGTATTTAAGGATTAAGGGATCTAAAATATGGTTATGCAGAATAAGGCATTAATATGTGCTAATAAATATATTACTAATAAACAGCCAATATGCTAGTAATATGCATGCTAATAAGCAGCTAGTTAATAGTGAGAATTGGTCCTTTAAATAAAGTGTTACCGTTATTTATTCACTTATTCTTTTTTTTCTGAAATCAGATTGGATTTATTCTGACTGAAGAAAATTTGTATATTAATAAACATACCTATTGAGTCAAAACAACAGTAGAAGACAGTTACCTGCTCAAAATACATTTATTAATATTATTCATTCATTTTATTTTATTTTATTTATTTATTTTTTTATATTGTGTCATTTCTTATAGTATGTCATTTCTTGTGTTTGTGATATTTGCTCTGATAAAATAAAAATAATGTTCATCTGCAAACAACAACTAGAGGGCCAAATATTCCGTACTTGTTGTCTGGCCTCAAAATAAAATGAAAAACAGATTTGCAGTGAATTATATTACTGGTATATCAGTACTGTTGTATCCAGCCTATCTACTGTTTTAATGACATTTCCGTGCAGTCACACTGTGCCTGATTGGGCCTTTGATTCCCTACTTAGAGCCCTGGGATAACGGGATAACTGGGATAACTTGTCTGCAACAAAATCCACACTGGGGATTTAGACTTCACAACAGCAGGGATCTGGAATGTGGTGCTTTTCAAGGGTGGTTTGATTTCTCATCATCTGAGGAAGTGTTTTTCCAGAGGAGTGGGAGCAGCCAGTCTGACTTGTTCACGGCAGGATTTTAAATGCTCTCTGACGCTGACTTTGGCATATTGGAGGAGTGATTCTGATTGTGAGAGCCCTGTGTTTTTAGTGGCACTCTTCAAAGGCCTCTGCTCAAGGGTGAATGATGGAAGAGTATGTGACTCTTATACACAAGAGAAATGTGATCTTCAAACACTTTATTCTCTCTGAGCAGCAGATGCTCTCATGAATATTAAATTGGTTTATGTCAAGTATTTAAATAATATAGCCAATACTGTTAAAATGTTTAGGTATTTAAGTTTGTTTTTTTTTTTGGACTATTGACTATTTAACTATATTCACAAGTGGTACATGTTCAAAACACTTCAAGTACAAAATTCCAAACTGATTACTCTCATAACACCGCTAGTCATTCTTTAAAAATCTGGGCTCATGTTTTCATTAGTCAAATATATTTTGTTTTAAACTCTTCACACAGTTCTCCTTACCAACCTTCAGCTTAGCACAGCAGTACATTTCACATCCAAAATGCATTAAAACTACCAAAACCTAGTTGTACATATCTCAAATCATCTTTCATAATCTTTCATAAATCTTTCATAACACTAGCAAAGTTTGAATATGGAATATATTTGAATATGACATTACTATGAACATGTTGCAAATTGGTGTCTTATTCAGTTTTGCATGGAAAATGAGCCACAGTTTAGCTGACATAGATTGCTGTTGTGCTCAGAAGAGTTTGAAAATGAGACTTAAATATTTAGAAATGGGTCCTTACAATTGAAATATAGGTTAAACTCATCATGCACATTAAAAAAAATATGCTTTGTGATTTTGAGTACTGTACTAACATAATTGAAAATACGCTGAAATGTTTAAAGAGGGTGCATTTTTTGGTGATCTGTTGTGAGATTAGCAGAGATTTTAGAAAATGCACTGCTTGATTGAAATGAAATGATGAAAATAGTACCAAAGCTATTATAAAAACTGTAACTCACACTTGATAAAGATCAAGCACACAAAGAAGAAGATCCAAAGATTCTTTGTAGAAATTCACAAAGAATCAACACAGGTAACTCACTGGAGCAAAGGTAGCACACAGTCCATCAACTCAACAAACAGCAATTAAAATAACCGGCAGAGAACTGAACAAAACAGGGACGATATATAATGGGTAAATTAACAAGAAACACCTGAAACGAATAGGTAACCAAGGCAACTAATGACAAAAACAGAAACTAGGGAGACAGGAACTAAACAGGGCAAGACAACAGGAACAGAAAAAAACAACAAGTCCATAACCGTAACAGTAGCTCCCCCTCCCGGAAGGCGCGATCTCGCACCGTAAAGAGAATATCTGAGGAGGAAGGAAGCAGCTCTGGAGAAGGACATAGAGTTTGCAGAGGCCAGGACACCAGAGGAGATGATGGATGGTGAGACCAGGGAGGAGCTGATGGAGGGAGGAGCCAGGAGCAGGAGGAGCCAGATGTGGACCATAGTCTAGGCAGGAAGGAGGCCCACGGCGGAGTTGATGGAGGGAGGAGCCATGGTGGAGGTACAGTAAGGCTGATGACACCAGGGGGCCAACTGATGGAGATGGAGCCGATGGAGGAGGAGCCCAGGGCGGAGATGGAGAACTTAAGAGCCAGGGTGACACCGTGGCTCTGGAGGGCCAAGGCAGAGTTGACGGCTCGTGTGAATGAAGTGGAGGCAGGGACCCAGATGGCACTGACTGAGGGTGAGCTGAGGGCCTGAAAGAAACCAGCGAAGGCAGGGCTGAAGGACTGGCTGATTTTAGGAGAGGAGGTGGAAGAGGCTGGGCGGGAACTCAGGAGATGCAGGAGATTTATGGCTGGACGGAACGAGCGAAACCACAGGAGATACAGGGCTGGAAAGGACATACAGGGAATTAATTTCTTCAAAAACATCTGAAATTATAGCAGAGGCCAGTTGTAGCTCACCCTCACTGGCGGGAGTGTGGACGGAGCTTCTTTCCATTCCCTCATGCTCCACTAAATCTCCCTTTCACGTTCAGTCTGACATAATAGAATAATACCAATCCTCTTACTCCAGGCAGAGGAGTTTGACAGAGGGAATATCCATATCGGGAGGGGTAAAAAAATCTCTGGAATTTACTCACTATGTAGGCCGGTTATTCTGTTACACGTGTGTGCTGAAGATCAAGCGCACGAAGAAGAAGAATTTACAAAATAGTATTTTAATAGAAATCCTGAAGAATTAACACAGGTAATTCACTGGAGCAAAGGTAGCACACAGTCCATCAACTCCAAGACCAGGGCTGCGTTTCCCGATAACGGTGTCTCTTAGCGCGCTACGAAGACTAAAGATACACCTTAACTAGGGGTATACCTTTCCTAGGTGTGTTCCCCGAACTATACCTTAGGATGTTGCTTAAGGTAAACCTTCTTACGTGCGACGTTAGCAGGTGCTGTCCATGGCGGTGGTGCTGAATAGGTTGATATTGATGGCTCGAGAATCGATTGTTCACTATATACAAGAGCTCTTTCACTGTGTAAAGTATTGAGAAAGCGATGTTCATTATAAAGAAGCACTTTAGAAATATTAGAAATTGCATTTATTGGGGCTCACTGCATTTTAAAATAATCCAAATTTCAAACTAAATGCAACCTTGGATATCACACACACACACACACACACACACACATACACACACACACACACTGTGTGTGTGTATGTATGTATGTATGTATAATGTATAATTTTGCAATGTATAATTTTGCAAGTGTGCGAAACTTGGCTTCGCTTGCTTTTGAAAGGGTCATTTATATTATCATGTTCATATATATTATGAAGGCCTGGTCAAGCGCTGATGGGTTGGCGATGGGGATAAGTGTCCCGTCCACAAGGCCAATTACTCACGGGACACCCGCAATGGCATGGAAGCCTTGATGTGCCTCCATCACTTCGTGCCTGGTGAGTGTGTGTGTGTACGTTGTCCAGTATTTGATGTTTAAACAGTAAACAGTTCTATAGAACAATGTGTGTGTGTGTGTGTGTGTGTGTGTGTGTATGTATGTATGTATGTATAATGTATAATTTTGCAATGTATAATTTTGCAAGTGTGCGAAACTTGGCTTCGCTTGCTTTTGAAAGGGTCATTTATATTATCATGTTCATATATATTATGAAGGCCTGGTCGAACGCTGATGGGTTGTCGATGGGGATAAGTGTCCCGTCCACAAGGCCAATTACTCACGGGACACCCGCAATGGCATGGAAGCCTTGATGTGCCTCCATCACTTCGTGCCTGGTGAAAGGCATATAGGCTATGTAATCGGTGGCGTGACGGAGCAGGATGTTTGTGACTGAGTGAATGCACTGCCACACAAAGGTCTTACACAGCCCATATCCATCCCCAACCACCTCCAGAAAACTCCCCACAGCATAAAAATGGAAAGCCGCCAGCAGCTGAATTTCGGGGCTTAGGGGGGTAGCTCCGTCGAGTTTGCCTCGACAAAGTTGGATCAACAAGATGTAAAAGCTGCTGAATTTGCTCCCGTGGCATGCGACATTTTTGTAGAATTGTATCTTTTGACATGGCAGCTATTATGACACTATCATGAAATAGTGCACATACACTAACTGGCTCCGCGGACGCAGCCGTCTTTGATTTAGGACAACTATTCGCTGTCTCGCTGCCATAGTTTGACCAAACTCACCACCATATTCATTGCCTTTGAATAGACTCCTAATTATGTGTTGCCTAATGGTTTGCCAGCCGATGTGCCTTTGTATATTATAATGGAAAAACGAACAACCATCAGTATAATGACAGTTTTATTCTTTGCATAAAAACACTTCAATTTATTGAACACTAATTGAACACTGGGTGTATTACAACTTTAGAATTGTAATATTTATTTGGTTCTGCACTTTTTCTTGCCACAGAATTACAATCGTATCGACTGAAATGTGAAGAAGCTTTTTGCACAGTGGTGGCCACTAGCGGAGTGAACTGTGAACAGCGATGAGGTATATCTAAGAGTGGCCCAGACTAACCTTTCGAACGAATGACTTACAGAAGGTATACTTAACTAAGAACGTTTCGGGAAACACGTATTAACGTAAAGGTACAACTTAAGGTATAACTTAC
>NW_015548286.1:299264-313205 GCF_001515605.1 Sinocyclocheilus anshuiensis
CAGCCCATATCCATCCCCAACCACCTCCAGAAATCTCCCCACAGCATAAAAACGGAGGGCCGCCAGCAGCTGAATTTCGGGGCTTAGGGGGGTAGCTCCGTCGAGTTTGCCTCGACAAAGTTGGATCAACAAGATGTAAAAGCTGCTGAATTTGCTCCCATGGCAGGCGACATTTTTGTAGAATTGTATCTTTTGACATGGCAGCTATTATGACACTATCATGAAATAGTGCACATACACTAACTGGCTCCGCGGACGCAGCCGTCTTTGATTTAGGACAACTATTCGCTGTCTCGCTGCCATAGTTTGACCAAACTCACCACCATATTCATTGCCTTTGAATAGACTCCTAATTATGTGTTGCCTAATGGTTTGCCAGCCGATGTGCCTTTGTATATTATAATGGAAAAACGAACAACCATCAGTATAATGACAGTTTTATTCTTTGCATAAAAACACTTCAATTTATTGAACACTAATTGAACACTGGGTGTGGCTGTGAGCAGCGATAAGGTATAGCTAAGAGTGGTCCAGACTAACCTTATGAACGAATGACTTTACAGAAGGTATACTTAACTAAGAACGTTTTGGGAAACACGTATTAACGTAAAGGTACAACTTAAGGTATAACTTACGAACGACGTAGCGTTAAGAAGGTTTCGGGAAACGCAGCCCAGCAGAGAACTGAACAAAAGGGATAAAAGTATATATAATGGGAAAATTAACAAGACACACCTCAAAACTAATAGGTAACCAAGGCAACTAATGACAAGAACAGAAACAGAAAGGAACTAAACAGGGCAGGAGAACAGGAACAGAGAAAAACACAACAAAATGTCCATAACCGTGAAAGCCATAACCAGGGTTTGAAAATTAGTGAGGTCTGGGGAGGGGCGTTAATAATTGTGCTATAATAACACATGCAAATGCAATTTATTATATACACTAAATTAGACCTTTATTTATTGCATCAAAGTTTGTTAATACTTCACTATAGTTTAGAGGTGGATAATTTGTTTATTATTCATGCAACAATATTTATTACTTTCATTAGTAAGCATTATTATATGGTAAGTGGTCTTGCAATGTTTTGCCATGACTTTGTGAAAGGTTAACTACTAAAACTAAATGAAATAGCATATCCTTCTTCATGGCCATTGTCTGCATATTTGGCATATTTCATTCTGTAACCTACTTGTTCTACAGATCTCTGTACTAGTGTTACTATGCTACTGATTTTATTGTACTTGTCTTACCAAATGTGGTATGATGACCTCCAAGGTGGAGCCGAAGACCACCACATCCGAGCAGACAAATCTAACCCCAGGCAGATCAGTTGGCTTGATATCAACAGGAGGATTAGCTGGCTAGAAATCGCCTGGATGGTTGACAGACTTAAGAACGTCTGGAGTGCCAGCTGGCTTGCCGATGTCTGGAAGGCCGGCTGAGAGATGGGCATCTGGAGGGCTGGCTGACCGACTGACTGAAAGGCTGGTTTCAATAGACCTAATGGGACAGAAAGACAAACAGAGAGCTTTAGGGAGGCCTCCATGGCCTTTGGTTGGTCTCGGTGGCCGTGGAGAGGGAATCTAGATTGGCCTCCATGGCTGAGCTAAAGTAGACAGGGACCACCTCCGTTGTTAAATTTGAACAAACCGTAACTAACAGGAACAAACTTTGGAACTACCTCCATGGTAGCTTCTAGACAGACAAAAAAATTGGGAATTGACTTCCATGGTTGCATCAGAACAGACAGAAAACTCAAGAACGACCTCCTTAGTCGCATCTAGACAAACAGGAAACTCAGGAACAACCTCTGTGGTCAAATCTAGACAGACAGCTAACTTCCATGGTCATATCAGAACAGACAGGAGATTTGGGGGTGAACACCTCCACTTCAATACGAGTGGGAGAACAGTGTGCGGCCCAAACACACATTATGGCAGAAGGAACTCTGAATCCGCCAAGCTTAGAATGATCAGGCTGGGCACTGGCATGATGGCTATGATATCAGGGGACTCAGATATAGCACTCATGATAGCAGGAGACTCTGACTTGGTGGCCCTGCTGGTTGAAGATTCTGGCAGTAGAACGGGTAGTGTGCTGAGCTCTGGGATGAGAGCGGGCACTGTGCTGAGCTCTGGGACTAGTGCAAGCCCCTGACTGAGTACAGGGAATTGAATGGGCTCCTGGTTAATCTCGGGGAAATTAATAGACTCCGGGCTGAACTCTGGAGTGAACTCTTGGTCTGGGGGTAATAGTCATATAGACTCATGGTCTGGAGGGAAATTTGGAGAAGACTCACAGGTAGAAATGGACTCTTAAGCAGATCCCGGGGTTAGAACGGTCTCCGGTGCAGACTCAGGGGTCAGAGTGGGCTCCAGTGCAGACTCTGGGGTTAGAGTGGACTCTGGTGTAGATTCAGGGGCCATAATGGGCTAGTTAATGCACTCCAGGGCTGGAGCAAACTCATTACTGAACTCTGGGGCTGGAGCCATCACTGGACTCTGGTCAGGGGCTGGAGCCGTCACTGGACCGTGCTCAGGGCTGGAGACGACACTAAACTGGACTCAGGGGCTGGAGCAGACTCAGGAGCATACTCATAGGCTGGATTGGACACTGGAGTGGACACATATATTGGAGTGGACTCTGAAAAGGACTTAGGAACATCTGAGAAGAATTCTGAGACAGGTTCTGGAGTGGAAATGGTTGGTACCACAGTGAATCATCTCTTTTTCCTAACCCTTCTCTTTTGGGCTGCAGTTAAATGGAATGGTGTGGCTTTAGCAAACTCTGAACTGGGCTGACAATCTGGAACAGACTCTGGAATGGGTTCTTGACATGAGGACCGGTGAGTGTTAATTTTCTTCAGCATGGACTTAACGGACACGATAGGTGAATCTGCTTTCGACATTAAATCCGCACTGTTAGACACAGCCTTCCATGGCCGGGGAAAGGTGAGAAATGTTACATTCCTGGATTGGGGAATGGTGGAATCAGGACGGGCCGAGCCAAGGGAGCTTGTGATGGTCTCACTCGATGATGAGACTGATAGTTCAACTGTACAAGACGAGCCACACCATC
Source organism: Sinocyclocheilus anshuiensis (assembly GCF_001515605.1). Classification (NCBI taxonomy): domain Eukaryota; kingdom Metazoa; phylum Chordata; class Actinopteri; order Cypriniformes; family Cyprinidae; genus Sinocyclocheilus; species Sinocyclocheilus anshuiensis. The sequence goes on from NW_015548286.1 coordinate 302,349, forward strand.
CATAAATTGTTCAAGTGTCCCATATTCATATTTACCAGGCGACAGATGGCAGACATAATCATCCAGTCCATTGATTAAGCAGTTTATAAGGATATGATCATCCCATGCCGTCAGGTAACTGTACTCTAGGAATTTCTACACATATTCCTCTATCCTCCTGCCACCTTGGAAGATACTGCAGAGGATAAGCTCTGAGGCCTTTTGCACAAAGCAGGTTTAGTTTTTTCCCCAGGTAAGAGTGCGTTTAAGTTGAGCAAACTCTTGAGTTTTCAGGCTCAAGAAATTGGGTTGGTTTTGAGCAGGATTCGTTGCCATGGTAACTTACGCTACACAGCTACCCTGCTCCAGAGAAGGTTTTATTCTGGGTTAGAGATCGCAAACCCAAACTGGACCAATCAGCTGTGACTGACATATATCTGATACATTAAAGCCACTTCTCCTGTATCTCTGGCTCCAAATTAAACAAGTTTACAGTCAAATAATTTTAGAGACAAAATTGCCCATCGTTGCTGCTAATTATTTATAATTCATGTATTCAAATACTTATTATATGAACTGGAAATTGATGTTAAACTTTTAAATTAATTAAAATATCTACATATAAATACGTTTTAATATATACAGCTTTTAAAATGACTGAACTTGTGTGTTTTCTATTGAGCTCTTTGTGAAACTATATAAATTATTAAATTCAGCCCATTCATTTGCATAGTCATATTTTCTTCCTGCTGCCTTCTCAAACTTTTGCAGGAGCAACAGTGTTTTTTCCAGCTTTGTAAATACATTTAAATTCATTACATTTAATAAAAACATGTCTTAATCTTCAGCAGAGAAGTGAACTGTGCCGACTCTCACAAGAAGTTAATTAAACTATCCATGTTCCAGATGATTGGCTGTTACTGCATGTGTCACACACTCCAAAATTAAATCACAAACTCTGGATCAAACCCTGAGTTGACAGAGAACATTTATATCAAGCTTTGTGAGCCCACTGAACCTGATCTAAACCAGGTTGGATTTGTTTGGTTTTGTCAACTCTAAACCTACTCTAAAACTCAGAGTTTGTTCAGCTAGCTTCATGCAACAGGCAGGGCCGGACTGGGACGCAATTTCAGGCCGGGAAATCTCACACTCATCTGGGCCATCCTATACACCCACAACAAATTCTGAAACCACAGACAATCCTATTATTTGTATGGCCATAACATAAAAAGTTCTAAATCCTTGTCTGGGGCCATGGAAAATAATTAAAGGTTGTGTCTTGAACTGCACATTCACTTCCCTTTTCCTTTTCTTCATTTCCCCCAATATCTCTGTCTCTGCCTTTTTTTCTAGTACCTTTCACTTCACCAGCAGGTCTACTGTTATGAACTGAACTGAACTGTGCCCACCTTGTTGCAAAACAACCACCTCATTGCAATTTGTTAGCACAGAATGTTATTTATCTTAAAAATTACTTAAATACTCAAGATTTAACAAACCTATATTTCAAACAAATATATTGAAACCCATTTTCTAAAGTTTTTACATTATTTATTTCTCAACCCACAATGATTTTCTCTGTTGTGAATGATTGATTGTGACCTTACATTTTCCCTTTTGGCATTGTCATTCTCTCAAACAGTGAATAATGGACACAGGACATCAACCAATGATCTTTTTTACATCTAGCAGAAGGAGCGTCACAGACTGAATTATTCAATTTGTTTCCATCAATGCTGAGTTTCTCACCAGTGCTGTGGGCTCAGGCTTTTTTTTACCTGCCATGATCTGAAATATACCAAACAAACACTTTTTTTGTATTCCCGGTCTAGATACAGCTGTAAGGTTTTATAGAAATTTCAAATGAATGCATTTTTTACCCAAAATGTATGTAAATACATGCATGAATGGATGTGATCCCTACTGAATAAACCAGTGGGAATCTGTGCTCATGTGTTTTGACAAAAATATTAATGCATAGAAATTATAATTAATTACGGGGGAGACATCAAATAAACATATTTCAGAATATAAATCAATAAGACACGCTGAATACATTAATTCAAAATAAATAGGTCTGCCAAAAATTACAATTCAAAAATAAATTGTAAATTATGATATCGTGTGGCTGGGTTGTTGCTAAGTGTTTGCTTACCTATAAGTCAAAATGCCCACATGCCAAGTATCTATTATAATCTCGTCTAGGGTACCTCCTTCAGTCTGTGGTATGTTTTTCACCTGTTTATTTATTTATTTATTTTTCTTCCCCGTTAGGTGAAAAAGCCCAGCCACTTTGCAAAGTAATAGTTCATCTTCCCTCACAATTTGAGGTATCATTAATGTCATTAACACAAATAGTGTGGCATGAGTTACACACTATACAGTTGACCTCTGAGTGAACCCTGAGTAAAAGACATGGGTTTACACACCCTTGTGCTCAATAGCTAATGCTAATGAATGTCAGTGTTCGCTGTCCAGAGCATTTATAAAAAGAATAGACAAAGCACTGGAGGAGGAACAGCTCTTGTGAAGCAGATAAATTGTTGATGGGCACACTGGGCTGGTGGGAAAACCTGACATCTGATGAAGAGTGATGTATTTCTATAGAGTAGATCTATCTTTCCTCTTTCTGTTTGGTCTGTCTCTCTTATATTTGCGGCTTCTCAGATACGTATAACACACATACAGGCACATCAGTATTACATTTGTTTATTAATTATTTTTTTCTAATACAATCGCCAAGACCCATCTCCCAATATTGAGATCACTTTTTCAAAACTTCTCTCACAGTGAGCACAACAGCAGTCTATGTGAACTAAAGTGTGGATCATTTATCATTGCTTTGGCCAAAACTCTATGTACCTACAGGTCAGTTTTAAAAACAGTTAACCTGAAGTTCAAAACCTAATACAAAACTGAATAAGACAGCAATTTACTACATTTCTACAGTTGTATCTTGTTGAAATCTATTCATTTACATTTACATGTAGTCATTTAGCAGAAGCTTTTATCCAAAGCGACTTGGCGTGCGGTTCCTGAGATGCCATTTTCCAATAAGTTTGACAGGAGAATCTGGTGGTTCACCGTATCAAAAGCAGAGGATAGATCCAGCAAGATAAGTATAGATAATTTGGAAGCCGCTCTTAGGTCTTAGGTCTTCAAAAACTGAAAGCAAGGCAGTCTCGGTCGAATGTCCACTTCTGAAGCCAGATTGGTTGCTGTCCAGGAGGTTGTTCTCTGAAGGGATGTGTTAACGATGTGAGTGAGTGCAGGTACAATGACAGGAGAAATGGCTTGAAGGAGATGAGATGGAATAGGATCAAGCGGACAAGTAGTAGGATGATTGGAAAGGATGAGTTTAGAGACTTCTGCCTCAGAGAGTGGAGAGAAGGATGAAAACGAGTGTATGTTTGCTGGTAAGATGTGTTTGACAGTTTGTGGTGTGGTAAATTGTGCACAGAGGTTTGTAATTTTATTAATGAAGAATGTGGCAAAGTCGTTAGCTGTTAAAGTCGATGAAGGAGAGGGAGGAGGAGGACAAAGGAGGGAGGAAAATGTTTTAAAGAGCATGCAAGAGTTAGGTGAATTGTTAATTTTGTTGTGATAGTATGTCCTTTTAGCAGTGGAGACATTAGCAGAGAATGAAGAGAGGAGTGATCGATATACATTAAGCTGATCTTAGAACGATGCTCATGGGGAACATCAGATAGCCAAGGGGCAGAAGAGGTGGTACGAGCTGGCCTGGAAGACAAGGGGCAGACAGTGTCTGAACAAGACGTAAGTGTGGAGCAGAAAGTATCAGTAGCACTGTTAACATCAAGAGATGATAACTGTTCAGGGGAAGGAAGCGAAGATGAAACCATAGCAGATAGCCGGGAGGGTGAGAGTGAGTGTAGGTTGTCGAAAAGTGACATGTGGAGGGCTATGTGTTGTGTCAGGAACCATGTTGAGGTTAAGAGGGAGGAGGAAGTGATCCGAGGTGTAGTAAAGGATTATATTTCCAATCATTAGAGATAAGCAGACCAGTACCTCAACCTCTTCCAGTCAGTCGGGGGGAGTGGGAAAATGAGAAATTATTGGAGAGTGCTGCAGGTATAGCATTGCCGTCTGGTTTGATCCACGTCTCTGTCAGGGCCATGAGGTTTAGTCTTGAATTACTTGTAATAGAAGTAATAAAATCTGCTTTGTTTACAGCAGACTGGCAGTTCCAGAGACCAATAGAAAAAGAAAGTAGTGTATTAGTAGACATAGGCAAAGTGCGCAGGTTGTTAGGATTGCGCTGCCTACAGTGTGTGATACATGGTTTGCGAGTGGTAGTAGGGATCTGGAAACACAGTAAGATTTGGTTATAAAAACTGAAAACAGAAGGGAAACAAGTAGTAGGAAAGAGAATGATTCAAAAGCGATACTTATGTCCTTTGCCAGTGTCCCTGCTCAGTGGAGTCGAACGGTAGAGTCGATGGTCTTTACACTCTTCGGTCTTAACACGAGGAGGGCTTCACACAAGGGCTGCCACGGCCGCTGCTGTGGTATACTAAGCTTTTTATATTCGTCTAACAAAACTCAAATTGAATTCAGCCGGACACACTTTCCTGTTTATCACAACAAATGGCCAAGCAAAGCGAACGACACTGACAAGGTACGCAATACAGTACGAGACCAAATGCGATTTCAGCACGTCTCCACACAGTAAACAAAACAAGATATTTATATTTATTCTAAATCTAAAAAATTAAAACCTATCAAAAAAAATGTAGCTGAACACCTACACAGGCCTATGCAGTCATTCAATTTCATTACCATCAGTACAGAAGGGAACAATTTAGGGATAATTTTGTACTGTAAAGTAAATATGGACCATATAACATATACTGCAGTGAACTCTAGACAGTAGAGAGGTGTCATGATTGTTTTGTAATAAACACTGTAATACACTAACTGTTGCTAGTGTTTTAGGTCATTGTTTTATGAGTGACAAAGTGTGTTTGTTGGTTGACAACCTTTGCTAGTTATGGAAAAATGACTTAATTCGAGACATGCATGAATTATTTTGGTAGTTTTATTGCATTTTGGATGTTAAATTTAGTGCTGTGCCAATCTGAAGGTTGGTAAGGAGAATTGGTTGTATAAACCATATCTCATGAGAAAATATAACTATTTTATGAGGTGGTGTTTTCATATGAATTCGTACATTGTGATTTGTATTTGTAGAAAAAAAAAAGCATAAAGCTCCACCCTTAATCATTCCCCTAAATTTAACAGTCTGTGGGGCGTAAGCAGATCTTTTTTAAACATATGAATGCAGTCGTACAAATTCATAATAATTAGCCACAAACTTGCCAAAATGTAAAATAGTTACGAATTGTTCTGAGATTGTATTGGTTGTAGGCTTGTGAGACTGGTTCGTATGACAATGCATAAAGACATTAAAATGCATTGTTAATGTAATCTTGATCAGAACAAGAATGATTACATTCCCTTTCAGTTGTAATCCCTTTGCAGTTAGTTTGGCTATAAAATCTGACTGAATGAGCCACATTCAAAGAGACCACAGATAAAGTAATTTCATTAAGGTCAAGGGTTTTATCATTTTAGCACTCCCTGTATATTAGTGTCTTCATCTTTGTCCTCTGTAGAAAATTAACTCAAAAGGGAAACGTATATGTCACATTACGCTGTTGAGGAAGCACAGGAGGCATGAGTAAATGAGAACTGTCTTTAATCAAGGAAACTCAGGAGATAATCCACAACAGGAGCTTGAGCAAAACACACATCGAGAACGCGTAGACCTGACAAACACAAACTGAACAGACTAGGACTTTTAAACACAGGGCAATCAGGGGAACACAGGTGACATCAATGGAACATAATCAAACTAAACGAGGACAGGAACATGACCAAATAAGGGAACACAGGAACTGAAACGGGCAAAACATGACACAGAACAGTCCAGAATCCTGACAGTATATAAATAATTGCAATTAATTATTACAGTGGCCTTTTAACTTCTAGCAAGGTCACACTTCCAGGGGGTCAGTGAGCCAATGGTATCTTAAACTTTTGTAGGGAAAGTTTACGACACTTTGTCTCCTAGCAGGGTGTTTTGCATATTTGAGTGTGCTGGCAGTTTGTGTCCCTTCATGCTCTGAATTAATATAACAAGAATACAATGCATGCTATGAGAAGGTGATGTACACCAATGTGTAGGGCATTAAATGAGGAGTAATTTGATAGGAAGCATGATACCAGTAAGGTTTCATTATCTGGGGGTTCAATCATAAATCATACATAAAATGGTACACTATACAAGAAACACTATACAAGAAAGTAATGATCACACACATAATGTCCTGGACATATATATGTTCATTTATAGAAGTTTTTCTATGAATGAATGGGGAAAAGTCCCTTTTTATGGGCATTATGTGTCTTTCCTATTAGGAAATGGAGTGAGAGTTCCACATTCCTTTCAGCAATAAAACCAGTGTTATCAGATGATTTGTCAATGCTTGCCATGGTAACCAGCAGTGGTGTAATGTAACAAAGTAATAATACTTCGTTACAGTACTTAAGTATATTTTGGGAGTATCTGTACTTTACTCGAGTTTTTATATTTCAGCCAACTTTTACTTTTACTCCACTACATTTCCTAATTAAAATGTATACTTTTACTCTGATACATTTCCCCGAAGCATATTCGTTACTTACTACAAAATAGTCAGATGTCAGAAGAACACGGACTGCAGGAAAGCAGGTTTGACGAATCAGTGGTCTGGCGCTTGCAAGTTATGCCGAGTTAACACTGCACGATTTTAGCCCGATTTTTCACTCGCCGACAGGTTTTGCGAAATCGCCGACAAATGCCCGAAATCAGAGGCAAATCGGTGCTCGTTCACGCGAGTGACAATCACGCAGTGTGAATTATCAAAGACGCGATCTGAGGGAATCGCCGACACGTCGCCGACGCCCGTGAAATATTTGGCATGCTAAATATCTGGAGCTGTCGGCGATTCACAATCACACTGTGTGAAATGAGTTCTGACTGAAAAACACATCGGCGATGACCTACAGCCAATGAGAGACCAAGATACAGGACAGCGGAAAGTTCGGGGAGGAGTTATATGAAAAGTAGTTTGCGGACCAGTGTTGCCAAATCCGCGATTGCCGCCGGTTGTTTTTTAGGTCAGCAAGTTGAAGCGACCCCAATAACGTGATATTTAGGCCCTGGAATGTGAATTGTACCGGGAGAACCCCGCCAAAAAAATGTGTATTTTACCCCCCGAACTGGGAGACCCCCTCGAAAGCAATTGGGCTATTTTCAGGGCTAGTTTTGAGTAGTAATTGGGCGGGTTTTGTAGCGAAAACCTGGCAACCCTGCACCAGACAGAGCTGTCGGTGATTTTTCCTATTGTAAAGTCATGCAGTGTGTAACCTCCTGTCGTCATTCCATCGTGCAGTGTGAACACAGCAACAACAGAATGCTACCCCAGATAGTCATTCAGTGTGAAACCAACAGTGATGCGACGTCTTTGAAAATCGTGCAGTGTGAACTCGGCATTAGACTCCTAAAAACACCTTTGCTCATGTGCAAACAAGTGCGTACACAACTGCAGATGATTCATTTTCCACTCAAGTCAAGTCTGGGGTGTGCGATACAGCATCGTCTGTGATAATATAGTAAGTGTTGTTGTAATGATGTGCGATCTGACATTATCAAGTAGGCTATATCACCAGATCACACACTCAGTGCACGCACGTTGATTTATTAGTCTATTAAAACTCAAAATTCCAGGCATTCTCAATTGTAGATGGCCAAAATGCTTCTGTATGCTTTTTATTATTTATATAATTTAATATAGTTAACTTAACTTATATCACACAAAGAGTACCGTTTTTCTGCAGATATCAGCATGAACACAGTTAATAATCATTTTATACAAGTTCAGTAAAGCAATAAGTGACTTACGTTTCAGACATAATATTGATTGTTTTTGCTCAATTTTGCTAACGAAAATAGTTCCAAACAAAGATACACTGTTTTGCGTCTCTGAGCAATGGACGGTGTTTACTTATTGAATGAATCAGCTTTTTGAACAAATCGGTTGAATAAATGATTCAGTGATTAACTCATTAACACAGTCAAATGCTTTGTTTAGAAAACTTACGAGTATACTTGCAGTATAAAACTACTAAACTAGTAGTTTACTGAGACTATACTTCAAAGTGTACTAAAAATGCTACTACAAGTATTTAATTAGTAAACTATCAGTATACCTATAAGTTCACTTTTAGTATAGTTGCAGTACAAACTAAACATTTTGATGTAAACTAGTTGTGTACTCAAAGTTTACTACTGTTATACTTAAAGTATACTTAAAAGTATAGTTTTATATACTAGAAAGTGGGCCAATTTAGTCCCAAGGAGTATTGAAATAGTACACTTACAAGTATACTACTAGTACACTGATATTTGTATACTTACTACATAAAGTATACTTAGAAACATACTTGAACTTTACTTAAGTATATTTACTAAAATAAACTTGAAGTATACTACTTTTTGGTAAGGGTTACATTGTACTATATTGTTGTTGTTTATACTGCTGGCTTCTCACTGAAAGGTGTTTATACCTTGTTTAATAACAGATCAAGTCTAATCTCATGGAGTTGCTGCAGTGTACTGCTGCCATAGTGCTTGTGCCATTGAGGAATATTTTCCATTAAAAATCATGAGGCATTTCAGTAGGAGAACACCCAAAAACATCAGCATTGAGCGTAGCCTTAAAATAAACCAAGCACACAGTGACTGCAGATGCTGATTTAATGAGAATCTGTAATTACCTTTATAATGTTGTGAATATTCATTTTCACATTCTGTTTACAAATAATATCAGATATCTGTGACTAAGCCTCCATCTTAATTACCTACAAGCTTTGTTCCTTGGAACATAACACAGCTCTACTTACTCTTCAAAATAAATAAAACTACACACTTAGACAGGCATATACTATCGCCCCAGCAGGGGTGATTACATTTTATTGTGCTTTGAGTAAACAGGCGAACAGCTGTTTAAAAGATATGTAGACTGTGCTAGTGTGGGTGGCTCATGTGAAAGTGCATTTAATACATACAATGGTCTCTGACAATTAAACTGTTTCATAATCGTATTTGCACCTAGCATTTCACGTTAAATATAATTAAATATAAAATTCAAAAATAAAATTAAATGTAAAATAAAAAAGGCTATATATATTTTTTGTTTATATATAAAATATTAATATTTATATATACTATAAATCAGTGGTCACCACCTAGCCCGCATGGAGTCTCTGAGTCGCCCGCCAAGCACGTTCTATAAATAGCCTAAATTAGCGTCGGGCCATAAATTATATCATATCGAGATAAAATTTATGTTAATAATGATGATAAGCTCTGGACATATTTACTCAATATGGATTAATCACAACAGAAATAAATGTTACAGCAACCAGTCAGTGCATGTCGCTAATAAGTCTGCATGTTCTGTGTGAATGCGTGGAGTAACGTTAGCTTCATCTGAAACACAAACTCAAACACACGTAACTCGCGGTGTTCTCAGCGTCTGCGTCTCAATATATGAGGACATGAACACATGCACTTCATCTTCAGAGCTGCTCTGAGAGTCACTTCACCAGCTTTATGCAGTTTCATTTGAGAAAAAATACCGTCAAATACACGCTGAAACTAAAACTAAAACTGAAAGACCTTCACGACAAACCGTCAAAATAAAAGTCCGGTTTAACTTGAAATTATATGACTGAATATATTACTACTGTATACTACAATGCAATTCTCAAAGTAATAATACAATTATTCTTTTTAAGGAATATCATACAACCAAGTTATGTTTTATTATTATTTATTTATACAGTTTGTTGTGCAGCATCATGTCTGATAAAATAAAATAAAAAAATAAAAATGCAATGTTTTGTTGTAAATGGATTTTTATTTAATTACATTTTAAAAGATTGATTAAATTGTTAAAGTTTTATTAATTAATTTCACTAGACATGTTTTTACGATAAATTTGTACTGAATCATATTAAATTAAATTCAAGGCATTAATGATTGCCTACAAAACCACCACTGGCTCTGCAGCCCTTTACCTAAATTCATTACTTCAGAGTTATGTGCCCTCTAGAAGCTTGCGTTCTGCAAGTGAACGGCGTATTATTGTGCCATCTCAAAGAGGCACAAAAAAATCCCCATTATAAACAAGGCATTTGTTGCATCCAGTGGGGACATAATTACGGATTATAATGACTTATACTGTCTTTTTACGCGTTGCGTTGCATCGCGCCGCGTAAACATAAAACCATATCTGCATTTGTGATCGGAGAAATGACAAACAACAAGCGCTACTCTACACTGCTCAAAACTCGCGTTTGAATCGTCAGTGGCAAATCCTTTAAATATAAAAAACGTACTTACAGTCTGTGAGTCAGAACAGCCGTCATTGTAGTCTACTCTCCCAGGATCAGGAAACAGTCCTCCATAAAATGTGCTGCACACATCTGAATATTTGGGTTGAACTGTTCTGGAACAGTGTTGTAAATACAACTTAACCACTGATTTCTAGTCGTGTCCTCTTTTGGAAGACCAAACAAAGTAGTTTCGCTTTCACAACGAAACAGCGTCACACACTGCGGCCTTGAGTGAGTGGAGGCCGGAGGCCTAGAGTGAGCCACGGGCTAGAGTGAGCGGAGGCCGGCTTGAGAACGGTGCGGCTGGCGGATTCGACGAAGGAGCGTCCGGAGGGCTTGCGGCAACCACATGTGACGATCCCGGGCTGGACTCCGCTTCGTCCACGGTGAAAGCCGATCCAGCGATCCACA
>NW_015548286.1:313697-316076 GCF_001515605.1 Sinocyclocheilus anshuiensis
CACACACACACATACTTTTTATTTTAAATTTTATATTTATATAAAACATTTAAAATATAATTATACTTATATTTTAATATATTTTATTATTAAATATTATTAAATGATATTTTAATTGAAATTCTTGGTGCAAATGCGTAATAAGTGTAATAAGCTTATAAACATCTTGATCTTTTCTCATTATTATGATTTGTTTTTATTTACTTTAATTATTGCTTTACTGAGCAGTTGTGATAACATCATCAAATGACGTGTGTGTATTTCAGGGGGGGGAAAAAATCATAGATCTTCCTCAGTCTGAAATGAGCACTCCTCAGGGGCTCCAGCGCTTTAGTGAATAGTGTTCAATTGCTCCATTTGTCTTTGCTAATGATTTGTGTTCCATTTAAATGACCATTCCATGAGCGGTTTGCACACAAACATGCTCCAGAGAGATGAATGAGTCGAGATGCCAGATTAGATCAATAGTGGGCGTGGTACTGCTCTTGCTAATCAATTACTGCTTTGTAATTGATACATTTTATATTTTTAATTTTACATGTGTGATAGTTTTCTCTCCCACTATCATTCAGGTCTGTGTAAATGAGGGATGTAGAATTACTGGACATTTTTTTATGGCATTATCTGTGTCCACTGAAGCAGGCAGTAAATCATGTGTGGGACAAGTAATGAATGGTTTTACTTTTGCCAATGAGGGACTCAGAAGATCAGTGCAAAGGCAAATGCTGTGTTAGTAGTGATAACTGACAAATGACTCTCTCTCTGTGTGTGTGTGTGTGTGTGTGTGTGTGTGTGTGTGTGTGTGTGTGTGTGTATTTGCCTACTTAACCCTATTTTGGGGACAAATTTGTACCCAGAAGAGAGCTACATCTGACAAAACCTGTAAAAATACTATAAAAAATAATGTACTGGTAAATAAAGATTTTATTTATTTATTTATTTTGTAAAAATTCAGAACATTTTCTGTAAGGGTTAAGCCCAAAGTATACTTCAGTTTTGACACGAACAACGTGACCGTTGTTCAGAGTCTGTGCTATTTCCTTCTACAAGTTATTACCTATAAAAATGTGTTTGTACTCGTTTAAACTATATTTGCAGGTTTCACTTAACCCCCTCACACAAGCACTTGTAAACTCGTGTCTATTGTTGTTGTTGTCTGCAGTAGTTTGTTGTTGTTGTTCCATCTGATTGGTTTCATTTTCCACTGTGAAACTATGGGCCTTTGCAGTGTTGCCACCTTGTGGACAAACTAATTAGTGAAGAAAAGAGGTGGAAAGTAATGAATTACATTTACTCACGTTACTGTAATTGAGTAGTGTTTTTGTGTACTTCTACTTTTTAAAGTAATTTTTAAAATCTGTAATTTTACTTTTACTTAAGTATATGTTGCTTGAAGTATTGTACTTCGCTACATTTTAAAACACATTAATTACGGAGTAAAAAAAAAATCGCTCCCTGGAAACTACTGCAGTAAATAATGGGCAGGAGAACAAACTGGCTAAAATCACAAGAAAGATGCAGACGGACAAGACAGGCGTTAGTGGTGCAGACCCAGCTGAAACCGAAACCCTGTTGTATTCTGCTGAAGTTGAACTCGAAGGAAATGAAGTGAACCCCTGGCCATATTTAAGCTCTAGTATGCAGTGTAAGCTGTGTTTGCCTAGGGAGACCAAACTAGCAGCTTATAAAATCTCGACAGCAAACCTTCGTAAGCATGTAGAGCTAAGGTAAATACTTGCATCGTTGCACTGGTGTTTAAAATTAAGCTTTGAGAGTTTAGCAAAATGTTTTGCACAAATTAGCCAAAAAGACAGTGGTGCAGGGTGTGCAATATATATCGTCTGCAATAATATCGTAATTGTTGTTTTAACGATGTGCGATTTGACATTATCAGTAGAAAAATTTACTTGCCCAATCGGACAAGTAGCCTAACTTGAAAATGTCAATACCAAAAACAATAATAACTGCCTATATTTGTGATAGCCTTTGTTACAGGGGTATGTGATATATATCGTTTGCGATAATATCATAATTGTTGTTATAACGATGTGCGATTTGACATTATCAGTATTTTGCCAAAAACCAAACAAAACACTCCTACAGAGTGCAGAAGTCTAGTAGATTATTATTATTAGATTATTATTAGAGTGCGTTCTTTCACTGCGTGATTCAGTCTGTTTAAAATGCATTTAGAATGATCACAAAATTCAAGATACAGGGGCAGAAAATGTATACAGGTGCATCTCAATAAATTAGTATGTCGTGGAAAAGTTCATTTATTTCAGTAATTTAACTCAAATTGTGAAACTCATGTATTAAATAAATTCAATGCACACAGACTGAAGTAGTTTAAGTCTTTGGTTCTTTTAATTGTGATGA
>NW_015548286.1:316430-323250 GCF_001515605.1 Sinocyclocheilus anshuiensis
GTTTCACAATTTGAGTTGAATTACTGAAATAAATGAACTTTTCCACGACATTCTAATTTATTGAGATGCACCTGTATATTTATATCATTTCATATAGTAAATCAATATCACACGAAGAGTGCCGTTTGTTCTCCAAAAATCAGCATGATTACATATAGATTTTTTAACAACAGTTCAATAAACAAGAAGTTAATTTCGACAACAAAAATAATTCCAAACACAGCCACAGCACAGTTTTGCGTCTCTGATCAACATGATGGTGTTTCGTTTTTTTTTTTATATAATTTCAAATGAGTATTCAACATTTTAATTCTTATATATCAAAACATTATTTCTGCATCTTTGTAACTGCAGGTTAAATGCATTCATGTCCTGCATTAAACAGTGTGTAAATACATCTAAATGCCACTTCCGGGGCCGCAGCCCTGAAGAGTTTAGTTCCAACCCTGCTCCAACACACATACCATGTAGTTTCCAAATATTATTATATTACCATTATAAAGGAAAAAATCATCTTTCTCCATCGATGGACATTCAGAAGTAGCTGTATATCCTGACTAAAAACTATTTGCAAGCAACAAGTAAAACTCAGATGTTTTAATTGTATTATAGATCTTTTACAAACCCGATTCCAAAAAAGTTGGGACACTGTACAAATTGTGAGTAAAAAAGGAATGGAATAATTTACAAATCTCATAAACTTATATTTTATTCACAATAGAATATAGATAACATATCAAATGTTGAAAGTGAGACATTTTGAAATGTCATGCCAAATATTGCAATTTGTACAGTGTCCCAACTTTTTTGGAATCGGGTTTGTACCAGTGCCTGATTCCTTTTCGGAGGGCGCTTAAAAGCATGCACTTATATTTTTCCCCGTTTTCATGTATTTCATGTCACATAAATTCAATAATCACTAGTAAATGGTTTGGGGTGTATTCTTTAGTTTCATCAGCCAATCAGTGTCGGCATGATAACATTATCCTGCGACTCCAGAATAATTAGTCACCTGCCATTTCTGATAGCTTTCTCCATATATTAGAGACATATTTGACCATAAACCATGGGGGGAAAAAATACAAACACCACACACAAAACCATTATAAGAAGTGAGATCAGTGTATGTGAATTGAAAGTTCAATATACTACTGTGTGTTTGGGCGATGTAGATTACATCTGAATGTGCCTGCCTGCCTGGTAGACATTTCATACCTTACCACACTGTAATTTTCCTGTATTTCATAAAGGTGCGTGCGGATGGGATGAGAGGTGTATTTATAGAAAAAGAGGAATGGAAGATACTTGAAGAAGCTTGACACTGAAACCCTCCCATACCACCCCACACCTGTCTTCCTGTCCAAACCAGACCCTCTCAAGGATTCCACCGGCTGGCTGTGTCTTCTTTGCATGTCCAGCGGGATGCGGGTGAACAGCAGGAAGCACTTTTTACAGTTCTGGCCTCTGATTGGCTCAGGGCTGGACATGAGGACAGGCTTTGATCTGAATGCTGCACATATGGAAGCAACTCTCAGCATGTGTGGAGAAGTATTTTACGAGCTCCTATGTCTGGGTTATGGTGAATAGAATTTCAAAAAAAGGTGTATACGTGTAGAAGGTGTATACAGTATTTACTGTTGATTTTGGTCTGCAAAAAGAGTGAATCTCATGAGAGTGAATCCACTGCCAAAACTTGCCACAGTAATATACAGTGTGGGTGCTTTCACACTAGTACTGTTGTTGAGCACCCAGACTAGCTTAATGGCAGATTTTGTCAGAAATTATGTGAACTCCGTTGACTAAACAAATGACCACAATCGCAAACTGTACCAGAGTCCACCTAAAAAAGTAGTCTGGAATATGGGTCATGTGAACTCCAGTACGGTTCGCTGCTAATATCAACCCTAAACCTACCCAAGTGCTAACAAATGCAAAAGTGATATAAAACATATTTGTTGATGCAACCGTGCGGTTTTAACTTCCTTATAGTTTGAGCGGTTTTGTCAAACCATAGTTTCACAGGATTCGTACCAAAGCGTTTTACCTTACAAGCACAACACTATCGCGTGAGCTACTGAGCAAAGCTACTGCATCAGAAAACCTATACATATGAAGCTGTATATGTAACATCCAAAAGCATCAGTTTTCAAATCCCGCAGCATGTTAAAATTGTAAAAGTCATAAGATAATATTGTGCAAGGAATAGTGTGAAAATTAGGCTTTCTTAATGAAAACTCTAGCCCTGTAAATCATAATTTGTGTGAAAAGGAGTACAATTTGTCAGTTTTACTGCCTCCAGTGTTCATTTCAACTGGAAACTGCAGCGATTCGTACATATAGATACGGTTTTTGAGTTCTGCTTGTGGATGTCTAGTTTATGCTACTAATTGCTTCAAACTAAACCAGTGATTAGTTTTGATTCTATGTGGATTAATTCACTTATTTCCTTCACTTTTGGAAGATGTGTTGCACCATTTGTAACTTGTGAATCCGGTAGCTCTTAGAATTTTTGTGTGCACTATGAAGTCATTGGGTAGTCTGTGGATATACTATCTGATCCTGAAACTGTGGAAAGCCATAATATCATGGAGTTTGGTAAAATATTGCTTTCCCAGCCTTGCAAAGACATAGAAACATTCACTATCGATACTACACTCGTACTGCGTCTTGTCTTAAGACGCTATGGGAAAAAGCCTTTTTTCTCCTGAACTGAAGCCTTTTTTTCAATCACGCAGTGAAACTGCACAACCATTGGTTCGTGCAGTGTATTAAAAAAATGAACCAATGGGTTGGCAGCGGTGCTGCACAAGCCTATGGCGACAAAGCCCGCCTAAGCCCGCCAGAAAGTATATACTTTTTTCAATCACGTGGAGCTGCACGAGCCTATGGCGACGAAGCCTGGCAAAGCCTGCCAAAGCCCACCAGAATGGGTGGGGCATCTGGCCATATAAGCGGGCGCTCGCCACAGGATTCACAGATTTCTTCTCCTTCAGCGATGACTCCACGTCTCTACGCTGATCTACGAAGCCGCTCGCCGTTGACACGCCTTCGCAGCTGGAATCAGGACCTCTCAGCACGGCTGACCTGCTTCTCCGCCGCTTCAGCGACGCAGCAGTTCCGGTCCTTTTCCCTTGCCGCCATCCGGCGATACTAAAAGAGCTTGGCGTTGTTGCAAATGCCACGCCGTTACTGCGGTTCGTGCGGGTCTCCCCTGCACGCCGATGACCGCCACAAGGAGTGCGTTTCCTGCTTGGGGAAATCCCATGCGGAAGCTGCGCTCACGGGAACTGATTGTTCTCACTGCGAGAACTTCAGTCTCGCCTCTCTCCGCTGGCAGATCGCTTTCTTTTCAGAGAGCGGCTCCGCTCCTCGCGCCCTCCCGTTTTCCTCCTCCCAGGGGTCTGTGAGGAAAAAACAGCGGGGCAGATGACTCGAGCAACCGGCTGTGAGCGAGCTCACGTCGGACCAGATCCTGCGTGCCTCACCCTTGCCCCAGAGAGAGTGTTCTCCTGTTCTTTTCTTCCAGTCTGATCAGCGTCCCTCTGCTGGCGCGAGCGACCTGATCTCATTTGGGTGAAGTGAGGATGAGCTGCTTGATGACAGCATGTCATTAACAGCATCGGACGCAGAGGAGCTGTTGAGCTCGGTGTCTGACCCCACCCCCTCGCCATCGTCCGTGCCCAGCGCCGTCAAAGATGGGATGGATGCCGAGCTTCTCCGTATCCTCTCGAAAGCGGTTGAAGAGCTGGGTTTAGAGTGGTCTCTGCCAGAGGAGCCCTCCCGCAGCCGTCTGGATGAGTGGTTCCTGCCGGTGCGCCACCAAGCCCCTCGTGAGCGTTCCTCTCCGTTCTTCCTGGAGGTCCATGACGAGCTCACCAGATTGTGGTGCGCTCCCTACTCTGCCCGCCTTCGTGCTTCTACTTCATCTGCCCTCACTTCCATCGATGGCGCTGAAGAGAAGGGGTACGATAAGCTGCCTCCCCTAGATGAGTCGGTGGCCGCGCACCTCTGCCCACCTACGGCTATTGGTTGGAGAGCAAAGGCTGCTCACCCGTCCAAGCCGTGTAGGACCACTTCAGCTGGACGTGCCTACACTTCAGCTGGACAGGCGGCTTCGGCGCTTCATTCAATGGCGGTCCTCCAGGTCTTCCAAGCCAAGATCCTCGTTTCCTCTGATGAATCTGGCCTGGACCCCGCGACCCTCAGGGAGCTGAGGAGCGCAACCAACCTGGCTCTGCGCGCCACCAAGACCACCACTCAGGCGATCGGGAGATCGATGGCCAGCCTTGTGGTTCTCGAGCGCCATTTGTGGCTGATGTTAACAGAGATCAAGGATGCGGATAAAATCCCCTTCCTCTATGCTCCAGTCTCTCCCAAAGGTCTCTTCGGACCGGCGGTCGAAGGATTCGCCGAGCGCTTCACGGAGGCACAGAAATTGTCCCAGGCAATGCGACATTTCCTGCCTAAGCGCTCAAGCTTCGCTGCTGCATCTGCTCGCCCAAAGTCTGCGCCGACTCAGCAGCCCTCGAAGGCAGCACCTGCCGCCCCCGCCGTTTAGCCCGCTAAGGCGCAGCAGACGCGGGGACGCTCTCGCTCGGCCAAACGCTACCCTCTTCCTAAGCACCAGGGACCTCGACCCAAGATTGCGTTGGACCCGGCACCTCAGGCATCATCCTGATCTGCGAGACAGGAAGAGGAAGGGACCAGATCTCGCTACGGCCGGACCGCCCCTCAAGCAGCCTCTCTTAGACCTCTTGACACCCCGTTCAACTCCGGGTGCAGAGGGAATTGTGTTTTGTGCAAACAACGGGTCCGTTCATGCGCCCAAGCATTCAGCCGCTGTTATAGGGAAAAATAAAATAAACATTTTCAAAATGAGAGCAAACTTCCTCTTCCATTACTCACAAGTGTTCTGCCCCCGTGCGGCCAGTCGCTCAATTTAATTCAACCCTCGCCACGCAGGCCGAGGCCTGGCAGGCCATTCCCGAAGTGTCGAGATGGGTTATGGGGATAATAAAATGAGGATATTCACACCAATTCGCTCGAAGACCCCCGCGCTTCAGCGGCGTGGTCCCCACCTTAGTGCAAAGCGAGGACGCTCACGTCCTGTGCTCAGAGGTGATGAATCTGCTGGCAAAAGGAGTTCCTCCAGCCCAGAGCGAGTCAGGCTTCTACAGCCATTACTTCCTCATCCCCATAAAAGATGGTGGCCTCCGGCCCATCCTCGATCTCAGACACCTGAATCACGCCCTCATGAGAAGGTCATTCAGGATGACTACACTGAAATAGATCCTTGCGCAAATTCGCTCAGGAGACTGGATCTTTTCTCTGGACCTGAAGGATGCATACATTCACATCCAGATAGCCCCCCGTCACAGGCGATTCTTGAGATTCGCGTTCGAGGGAGTGGCTTATCGATATACGGTCCTTCCCTTCGGGCTGTCCCTGGCCCCCCGCACTTTTACGAAGTGCATGGACGTGGCTCTCTCCCCTCTGAGACCGATGGGAATCCTCGACCACTGGCTCGTTCTGGCCCAGTCGGAGGCAGAATTAATATCACACAGAACCCTCCTCCTCAGCCATCTGGAGTGCCTGGGACTCAGGGTCAACTTTGCCAAGAGCGCGTTGTTCCCCAGTCAGCGAATATCGTTCCTGGGAACAATTTTCGACTCAGCCCAAATGAGAGCTGTAGTCGCGCCGGAACGGGCTCCGGACATACGGAGGCTGGCGACCTCCTTCGAGATTGGTACCACTCACCCTCTCAAAGCGTTTCAGAGGATGCTGGGCCTCATGGCAGCGGCATCGCCAGCGCTACAGTTGGGTCTGCTTCGTATGTGCCCCCTTCAGCGCTGGTTGAAACCACGGGTTCCATCCCATGCGTGGCGTCACGGACGCCTGCAGATCAGGGTGAGTCAGGCCTGTGTAACAGCCCTGGCGCCCTGGAAGAACTCCCGCTGGATGGAACAGGGTGTGGCTATGGGGATGGTTTGCAGAAGGACAGTTGTCACGACAGATGCCTCCAACTCTGGTTGGGGGGCGCTGTGCGAGGGCATACCGACTTTCGGCCACTGCTTGAAGGCGGAAAAAGGCTTCCTCATCAACTGCCTGGAAATGCTAGCAGTATGTCGAGCCTGTGAGTTCTTCCTGCCAGTCCTAAAGGGGCACCATGTGCTAATCCGATTGGACAACATGTCTGTGGTGTCCTACATAAATCGCCAGGGAGGCCTCTCCTCGAAGCGTCTCTTCGCTCTGGTAGAGCGCCTCCTGCAATGGGCTCAACTCAACCTGCGCTCGCTGAGAGCAGCGCATATACCGGGCAAATTGAACCAAGGAGCGGACATGTTATCAAGGAGCAAGGTCCCCTCAGGGGAGTGGACGCTCCATCCGCAGACGGTTCAGAGGATCTGGGAGATCTTCGGCGAGGCCGAGGTAGACCTCTTCGCCTCAGAAGACAACTCTCGCTGCCCAATTTATTTCTCAAAGACCAAGCATGCGTTGGCCCACGATTGGCCAACCTATGGGCCCTGCACCTCTGGCCGCTCGACAGGAGCCTGCGAGCCTCCCAGAGCGAGTCTTAAACACAATTTCAGAGGCTAGAGCCCCGTCTACGAGATGCCTCTATGCCTTTAAGTGATCTTTTTTCTCCGCTTGGTGTCTAAACCGCGGCAAAGACCCTCATACTTCCGATTTGACAGAGGTATTGTCATTTCTGCAAGAGCTGCTGGATAAGGGACATTCCCCATCCACGCTCAAAGTCTATGTGGCGGCTATAGCAGCCTCTCATGCCCCTATTGAGGGCCAATCGGTGGGCAGAAACAGC
>NW_015548286.1:323423-323912 GCF_001515605.1 Sinocyclocheilus anshuiensis
GAACCCGCCTCGCCCCCCTACTGTCCCTTCATGGGATCTGCCCACTGTGCTGAGGGCTCTGAAGGGCCCTGCTTTCGAGCCACTACAGTCTGCCAACATTCGGTTGCTGTCGCTGAAGACTGCTCTGCTTCTGGCACTGGCATCAGTAAAGCGAATAGGGGACCTGCAGGCGCTCTCCATTAGCCCTGCCTGCCTGGAATTCGGGCCTAACGGCTCTAAAGTTGTCCTGAAACCAAGGCACAGTTACGTACCTAACCGTTCCACTCCGTTCAGAGCACAGGTCATTACGCTTTCTGCGCTTCCTCCCTCTGAAGAGGACAGAGAGTTATCTCTGTTCTGCCCCATCAGAGCTCTGAGAATCTACATTGAGCGTTCCACCCCTTATAGGAGGTCAGAACAGCTCTTTGTCAGCTTCAGTAACCGCACCAAAGGGCTTCCGGTCACGAAGCAAAGACTCTCTAGATGGATAGTAGACTCCATCTCGTTAGC
>NW_015548286.1:324269-334276 GCF_001515605.1 Sinocyclocheilus anshuiensis
GTAACCGCACCAAAGGGCTTCCGGTCACGAAGCAAAGACTCTCCAGATGGATAGTAGACTCCATCTCACTAGCGTACTCTTCTTTGGGCCTTCAATGCCCCATTGGAGTACAGGCCCACTCGACTAGAGGCCTCACCTCATCTTGGGCATGGTCCAGTGGTGTGTCCATCGCGGATATTTGTGAGGCGGCCGGCTGCGCCTCGCCATCCACATTTACAAGGTTTTATAACCTGGACGTCCCGGCCTTGCAGGCCAGGGTCCTTTCCGCTTGAAGAGACACGTGCTGCGTAAACAAATCTGGCAGAGAGCCCTTGGCCGTATCACGCTCAAGTTCTCTGGCATTAGTTCACCTGTTAGCTCTCGACCCCTGGGTGTCGAAGTTACAGGAGTACTCTGGAACGATAAACCAGGCCGGGTGCAACCTCAGGAAGCTCAGCCCATCCTAGCCTTGGGTTGTTGTTAACTTCTCTATTGGCATTGGTTGCTTATGGAAGTTTGATACTTTTAATCGTTCCACTACATTAGCACGGCGTGATTGTTCTATGTTGCCATAGCGTCTAAAGACAAGACGCAGTACGAGTGTAGTATCGAAAGGGAACGTACTCGCTTACTAACGTAACCTCGGTTCCCTGAGATACGGAATGAGTACTGCGTTGCTAGCCGTGCTATGTAGCTGCACGACTCAGTCGTCACTTCAGTCAAAGTAACCTGAGAATCCGGTGGCGAGCGCCCGCTTATATAGCCAGATGCCTGGGCTTTGGCGGGCTTCGTCGCCATAGGCTCGTGCAGCTCCGCTGCCGAGCCATTGGTTCGTTTTTAAATACACTGTATGAACCAATGGCCGTGCAGTTTCACTGCGTGATTGAAAAAAGGCTTCAGTTCAGGAGAAAAAAGGCTTTTTCCCATAGCGTCTTAAGACAAGACGCAGTACTCGTTCCGTATCTCAGGGAACCGAGGTTACGTTAGTAACAGAGTACGTTTTCTGTTCTGCATCAAAGGAATATTCTTATCTGTAAAAAGTTGAGGTCATAGATGATGTTGTTGTAGATTTCAACTTGTTAGGTGAAGAAGACAATGATGAATGAGCTGAATGTGCAATGATGAGCAAGTCCTTTAGAACTGTCCTTCTAAATGACTTCACTCTATCTTTAATAAAAGATGAGTGAGAGATGAGAAGGCAAAAAGTGTAATCTGATCAAGACATTTTGAGGACATAACATTGAACAAATGACAAAATAGACAACATAAAATGGCATTTTAATTTAACTTATATAATATGACATTTCTGAGTCAAACCTAAGAGGAAAGTTCAGAAGAGAAAAATGTAGGACAAGACTTGGCCTTTAAACTGGATTATGAAAAGTGGAGCGAGACCAAGGAAATTAAGAGGCAAAAATGCCACCAAAATTAACAAAACTTCACCCCAAATTCAAGATAAGGAGGCAAAAATATACCCCTGCACAATGAAATAAAATCTATTATTGCTGTCGCGACTGAAGTGCCCCAAAGAAGAGAGGGGTGGGGTAAGCAGTAGCTCATTAGCATTTAAAGAGACATGCACCGAAACGGCTCATTGTGAACAGAGCTGGTTTTCACAAGGTATAAAGGGTGTTATAAAATAGTAAAAGTGCAAAAATATTTAATAAAATATTTTAATATATTTATTAAAATATAAAAAAAATTGGCAGGGGAAAAAAACTAGTTGTTGTACATTACGGTATGTACGCATTCATTAAGTACATGAAAAACTCTATCAAAACAGTAAGACAGCTCAGCGTATTGGTTCTGTAAATTATAAATTGCTCAAACAACATGGACTCCACACACAAGGACTGCATTATTTATTCAATCTGCTGGGCTGTAGGTATATTACTGTATCAGAAGGTTAGTAACCCTGACAGAGAAAGTGAAATGTTCAGTCTCTCCACAAGCCATGAGGAACCGGAGATGTCATTACTACAGACATAATCGTAAGTTTCCGCTGTTGTTTGCTATGGGCTGTAGTTCAATGTTAGAGTGCTCTGGTGTGAAAGTGCAGTGCATTTATGGCTCATTTCAGTAACAACACTGATAGATTAGTCATTGTTTTATGTCTGTAGAGAAATTGTGTTGTAAGTGGTGCAAGTCAAGAATAACTATTTCTATTGCTCATTGTGTTAGGGCTTTGTTCAAATCACTAACCCTAAGCATTAATCTTTGTTGTGTAACTACAAAAATCAAATGATATATTGAATGATGAGGCTCGTTGAGGAGAGGTGTGCTATTTTCTAAGTGACTTTAACCTAGCAGATGATAAAACAAGAGAACAAAAACTCTAATAGTCTTACCTCCAAAAAAATTCTAGTAGTTTGGTTCAAAGATGTTGTCAAAATATTCCTTTTTTTTTTTTTAGGTAGGACTTTTCTAGGCAGAAGAACCATCTGGTTTAATAATTCCTGTGAGCGTTGAATAGTTACATCATGTATCTTTCTTGTGTACCTGTGAGTATACAAGAAAGACAAGGTTTATTTTCTTTACTGCCATTACATGTGTTGTTATGTACATGCTGCCGACATGCTGGCTTTAAATGAAAAAAGGAAAAGATTAAGATTAAGTTACACAATTACGTGTGGGCTTTATAGATTGTCACCTCATTGCTTCCTTTGATAACGGCTTACTGTAACTGTGATTTTAATGATGCAAAAGTAAAAAAAAAAAAAAACTGTTGTGGTAATCAAGATTGTCAAAAATCTTGACATGTATTTGAACCCAGAACCTTCCTTTAACTCAGGTGCATAAAATAAATTAGTCATAAGCCAGAACACATTAATGTGTCTTTCATAAAAATCTCTGACGTTTTCCATTTCTCATAACTGCTGTGGGTCCATTACTGCAGAATCCTCAATCTCTGCATTTGGAAAATATTTCTCCAGCTCTAACGCTTTCTGTATCTGTTTTTGTCAAACGCTCTGCTCCAGTCTCCATAGGTGCTGAAAGATTAATAATGCTCATTCTTTCCTCTCTAGATGACTTACCTAATGTCTTGACTTCCTGACACTGCAAAGCTGTTTTTTAATGACCCCTGTCAACACAAACATGAACGATGAGCTCATTATCTTGGTGGAAATGTTGATTATGATACTGAAATGAGCAGGACTTCCTTTCAGATATTCTGCAACCATAAATATTAACCAGTTTTATGGATCTGATTCAGCTTCAAAGTGTGTGTGTGTGTGTGTGTGTGTGTGTGTGTGTGTGTGTGTGTGTGTGTGTGTGTGTGTGCGAAAACTCATTTACACCGGTGAACGTTGTGTGTGTGTGTGTGTGGTCCAAGTACCAAGAATGCTTCATGATTTCTTCTTTTTAATCTAACAGCTTTGTCTCTCTATAGTATTACTGCATGTCAACAATTGTTTCATTTGGGTTTTTAATTTATCCTAAAGCAGGGGTGCGCCCAGTCCTGCTCCTGGAGGGCCACTGTCCTGCAGAGTTTAGCTCCGACCCCACTTAAACACACATTAATTAAGGTAGTCAAGGTCTTCAGGATTGCTAGTATTTTCCAGGCAGGTATGTTGGGATAGGATGGAGTTAAACTCTGCAGGACATTGGCCTTCCAGGACTAGGATTGGACAACCCTGTCCTAAATGTATAGGAGAAAAATCTGAGACAAAGACAACACAGTACTTCAATGAAACATACCTGTTCCATCGTTTAACACCCCCACCTCCCTTTTAACAGATTTTCATGTGGTACCTGAGTAATTTATACTTAGAAACTGAGAAAATGAGGTGTAATTTGCTGCAATAATGGATGATTAGGACAAAAATTCAGATTAACATGGAAAAGATGATTTATATCATTTTGATTTTTTGTAATTTTTTTTTTTTTACTTTAAGGGAAGTAAGGCATTTTTTTAACTAATGTTCAAAAATTAAACAACAACAATGTCACTATGAATGTACTGATTTGAGTCAATGGCTATATATATATATATACTGTATATACAGCAAAATATTCTAACTATGGTTGAGACCTTCAAAGAATTCTATGGGACCAAGGTGTAAAGATACTCTATGTATATTTAAAAAAAATAAAAAATTTTAAGCTTAAAGTAATTCTTTCATTATTTATTCACCATCATTCTAAATCCATGGGCTTTTTTTCTTATTTTAAAGATTGCAGTGATTAACAGCTTACTGGAGGGTATGATTATCAATTCAGAATAAAAGTTTGCAGGACTTTAGAAGATTTGTGATTATATTACACAAGTCATATAAGGACCATTTTAATGATACGTTAATTGTGCTTTTACATGCTTCTTGAAGCTTGAAAGCCTCAGCCGAAATTCAGTCCAATTGCAAACAAATAAGCGATCAGTACAAATGTTCAGAATTTCTCCTACCATGTTCTAAGGAAAAACAAAAGTCATTCAGGTTTGGAAAAGCATGAGGCTAAGTAAATCAAGGCAGAGTTTAAATGTTTGGGTTAGTGTTCCTTTACGTTCCATTAAGCATAAGTTAGCAATTTAAGAGCAAATTGCTTTTTTCTATAGCCACACCGATGACAGCTGTTTTTGATCAATATTAAACAATGCACCACAATAGTAATAATGCACCATTTAAGGGCTTCTCTTTCAGTTTACACCGTCTGTTGTTGACGTAAAAACAGATGCCCAAGGGTGCATCCATGTGGCACACCTTAGCATCCACCACTAGAAATCCATTGTCAACCTGCCTGAGGTTTATATATATATATATATATATATATATATATATATACGGCACACACTCCAACTCACAAGCCGTGGCCATTCAGTTTATATGAAGGTGGTGAAAAGCATAAAGCAGCTGCTCACCTGGGTTTGGGCACTTTGACGACTGGCGTCTTAATATTTCAGGAGCGCTGTGAAAGCGCCAGGCACAGCACTTTTTGGACGAGCTGTTTCCACTGCAGGCAGCTGGAGAGGAGCTTTACTGCAGCTTAATTAGAGAGGGAAGCCGTTATCAGAGCGGCAGGCAGGGAAACGAGTGCCAGGTGCAGGATCTGCATGTTTCATCATGGGCCCAGGTGGGAGATGCAGCAGCCCAGTGGAAGTGTCAAACACAATGGAGAATGAGCAACACATTCAGCAGGCGCTGATGCTTATGGGAGAATGGGTTGGTAAAGTAGGATTAGGAAGTCGAAGTGTGTGTTTGAAGGTATGAAGGGTTTTAAAATAATATTGCATAGACAGTTTTTTGCTGAATCTGAAAAGAATTGCACCTATTTGTGGGGAAGGTGCCACTGTTTCATTGTATCTAGCTAACAAAAATGAATGACAGTAACAATTCATTTGTACTCTTTGGTAATTTCATGACTTACTAATGGACAACATAACTGCAGCACACAGGCATATCATTTTAGCACCTTTACCTACCACTTCTTTTAATCAGTAGAGCTGTCCATACCGTCACGAGCACCCAGTTTCTATTTTTTGACCCCTTATCTACTTTAATTACACCAAAAACCAGCTTGTGTGCTTGTTCTTTTGTTTTTAACCATGTATAGCAATACTAAAATCATAGCAATACTAAAATAATTTTCATGTATCACTTCCAGTGTAGACTTACACATTCATAGCGGCATCTTTACATATTCCAGCTAACAGAGAATGCACCAGCTTTGTGCGTACATTAATATATATTTTTTAAATTTTCTTGACTTAACAATTACGATTTCTTAAACATACAGTAAATATTTCTTTTAACCACCAGAACATGGTATTCAAAACTGTAAACCACTAAAAGAAGACAGTCGATTACTTGTACAATTACTAAACATACTGTACATTACTAATTCTCCCACAAGTGCCTCATTGGAAAACCTCTTCCATGTTCTTCCAGTTTTGATGAGTTGCCCCTCCCACAATAAAGTCTCATTGGTCCAGATCTGGAGATTTGTTCTGATTGGCTGTGATTGTGTTTTTTGCAATATTTTTTTTTTTCACATTTAGCGTGATCAAACAAATCATTCAACACTGGAAACTTGGTTGGGTTACTTTTGGTAAGGACATAGTGTTAAAGTAACATGAAACAGCATTCAGAACCCTTTTTATTTCTGTAAAAATGACATTTTTGTAAAACGGCATATACAACAAAAAATGCATGGCATGACTAGATTTTATCCGTTGGGAATTGAAAAAGTGTATCTATGAAGTTTCTATGAATGTATTCTGAAGAATGTTGTGGTGTTTTATTTCTTAAGATATTTTATTTATTTATTTTGCAAACATTTTACACACACACACACACATACATATACATACATCTCTCTCTCTCTCTCTCTCTCTCTCTATATATATATATATATATATATATATTTAATTTCTTTAAATATCTCTGTTTGTAAGTAAGGGTGAGTAAAGAATTTAAATTTGTGAATGGAATCTTTTGGAATTGGATAAATTGCTCTCTCTGTTGGTATATTAAGATCTGATACAGTGCTAGTGGTGGAGGTGTAACATTTTAGAGTGTGTGTGGTCATAGCACAAAGGAGACAATGTGTGTTCGCTGTCAGAAGAATGCCCTGAAACTGGCATGTGAGTGAGACAGCATTATGATGTTAAATTCACACACTTCACTGAGATATACAGAGAGATTAAGACCAAAGTAATTTATTATTTAAATCAAGACCAGACATTGAACTCTTAACGTTTCAACTAAAAACTGTGATAAACACAATGCATTGGAACTGTAGACCATTGCTATTACATATTTATGTTCCTAACACTGTGAGTTTATGTGTAGCTGCCATTTGTGCAATAAATATTACTAACAAACAGGCTTGAATCAATTATTCAAGCTAACATGAGGAGTACACAGCAGGCACAGCAAGCCCGCTGCAAGCAGAACGCAGGGAAATTGGGTCAGTTTCATAACATTTTCACAGGAGTCTGCTGCCGCAACCGCCGCTGATGCGTGCAAACACTCAGATGTCAGGAAAACAAATCTACAGTCACACCAAATGGATGCATTAACACCGGCAAGGGGTCTGAAATGTTATGCGTAAAGTATAATGTAAATTAAAGTCTTGATTTAGAATAATGCCTTTCACTAAAATGTCAATCTGAATTGATTGAAATGCAGGAAGGTACTGATGTGTTTAATCACAGTAATAATTTTTCAATTTCTTCTCATATGTGCCTTTAATCTATTTCATGATTATCACAGTGTATTCTCTCAGCATGATGAATTTTATATCATGGTAACTGTATCACAAAATAGTTTTATTTTTCTTTAATGATAGTGGCTACTGAAAAAAAAAAGAGGAATTCATAAATTAATATAGCTATCAAAAAGCATCCATAATTTGTTTATTCATAAAGCTTAAATTAATCAACAGAGGTAATAATTCAAGTGTAATGTGTAATTAAACAGAATAATTAAACTGAGATATTAAATAATTACAGTGCAAAGTTCTTCATTTGTATTGTGTGCCAGTTTGATTATTTCTGATGACTTCAACCATTCAATCTGAAATGCTTTTTGTAACAGCCAGTTGGCAGAGACTATACTGAAATCAGTGGATTGTGCCTATATACAGTACTTGTTAAATTTTTGGAAACTTTATGATTTTTAAAAGTTTTAATGAATTCTCTTAAGCTAGCAAGGCTGCATTTATGTGCTCAAACATAAAGTAAAAACTCTAATTTTGTGAAATAGTATTACCATTTAAAATGTTTTCTATTGTTATATAATTTAAAATGTAATTTATTTCTGTGAGTCCAAGCTGAATTTTCAGCATCATTACTTCAGTCTTCAGTGTCACATGATCTTCAGAAATCACTCTAATATGCTGATTTACTGCTCAAGAATCTGATTCTGATTATTATCAGTGTTGAATATAGTTAAGCTGCTTGATAATTATGCAAAAACTATATTATAATCACAGCTCAACGTGAAGAACGTTGTTTGAGACATTTTCTGCTCTGTATTTTTATCTTCCTCCATGTTTCTTCACCTACTCATGTAAATAAATTAAAGCAGTCCTGCTGATTGATGGCTATGCAAATTAATTAATGGTTCGGCAAAATCTCTGACATATTTCCAACTTTTACACTTTATATATTGCCCAGCCCCACTGTGAAAGACAAAGTTGTCAAAACATTTCACTGTGGCTGAATGGTATTGCATCACTGATATTATCTGATTTGAAGGCTCACTGATCCCTTTTCGCTTCTGGAAAAGTCTTCAACATTCAGAACCTTATAGATCTCAGGTATAACAGAGCTGCCCAAGCTACAATTGAGACTCTCCTCTTTCCTCTGGTCTTTATAGCGCACATTCTTCAATATGTCTGGACTTATGTGTCCACCATTGAGTTGGGAGCGCTGGGAGCGGTGAGCCCTTGGAGGAAAGGACTCTGCCCAGCTTTTAAGACTTTAATGAACCTTTGAAAGGTGGGATCAGAAGAGTAGAGCCCAGGGGCTTATCAAAGAGAAGAGGATTTCAGCATGATCATCCGTCTCAAAGCTGGATCTTCTGCAGACCTAAACAGCCACTGTCTGCTGCACCCACACACTCACTTGCACAGCCCAGTCACTGCTATGAAAATCATAATACAGATTATTGTGCAAGATATTGATAAATATTTTTTAGCATTGCTGTGGGTTATAGTTTTTTTTTTTTTTGTGGATAGTTTGAATGAATTAATTGTGTTTGAAACCATAATATACTGTAGGAGATAAAAAGCATCTGTGAAACAAGCTATGTCAAATTGATCATGAATATGAGTTTCCATTTATGAATTTGTCCAACTAACAAACTAGGAATTGTCCTCTCACTTGACCATCATGACAACATATGAAAACAAATGGCAGTGTCTTCAGCAGCTTGGTAGGTAGCAACTTAAATATGGTTAGAAGCATCATGGCATCATAAGCGTTTCCATAGAACCTGAGTTCATTATGAAATTATTCTATCTATCTATCCATCCATCCATCCATCCATCATCTGTCTGTCTGTCTGTCTATCTGTCTATCTATCCATCTATCCATCATCTGTCTGTCTGTCCGTCCATCCATCCATCCATCCGTCCGTCCGTCTATCTATCTCATAACACAATAGGGACACAACTAACAATTATTTTGAGCCAATTGATCTGTCAGTTTTTATTATTAATCAGAACAAAACGGGAGAAATTATTTTGTATTTTATGAAAAGTGTGTGTTTTTCATTTCAGCATTATAGTGCATTAAGTTTCTGTAAGACTTGTCACTTATTCAGTGCAGTTAGCTACTGAATTAGGTCACACTTTCTTTTCAGGTCCAATTCTTGCTATTAACAAACCATTAACTATGACTTTTGCCTCAATAAACTCCTAATTTGCTGCTTATTAATAGTAAGGTAGTTGTTAAGTGTAGGTATTCGGGATTAGGGATGTGGAATACGGTCATGCAGAATATGTGCTTTATAAGTAATAAACAGCCAATATGTTATTAATAGGCATGCTAATAAGCAACTAGTTAATAGTAAGAATCGGTCCCTATTGTTACGGGGCACCACGGAGGAGCAGAAGACCACCAGGCCGGAGCAGATGGGACAGAAGCCCACCAGGGCGGAGCAGACAGAGCAGAAGCCCACCACGGAGGGCCAGATTGATCAGGAGACCCTGGCAGAGACTGAGACCTAGGAAAAGCAGAGATACGAGAGACAGGCAGTGCATTCACGGTAACAAGGATCAAGGCAGGGAACACAAGAAGTTCATTAAAGGTTTTCATGGCAGTGACAGACAGAGATGAGAATTCTTGAATGGCCCTTGTAGCTGCAGCAGAACAGTCAGTAAGTTCACAGACAGCATCTTCAGGTGTGACAGATAAGGCAGAGAGTTCAGAAACAGCTTCTTTGGCTGGATTGAGACAGGGCAATAGTTCGCAAATGGCCTCTTTGGCCAGTTCAGGATGAGACAATAGTTCGTAAACGGCCTCCATAGCCGTGACAGGACGGACAGAGAGTTCACAGACGACCTCCTTGGCCGGAACAGAACAGGCA
>NW_015548286.1:334451-353007 GCF_001515605.1 Sinocyclocheilus anshuiensis
GACGGCCTCCATAGCCATTACAGGACAGGCAGAGAGTTCACAGATGGCCTCCATAGCCGTTACAGGACAGGCAGAGAGTTCACAGACGGCTTCCATAGCCGTGACAGCAAAGGCAGAGAGTTCACAGACGGTCTCCATAGCCATTACAGGACAGGCAGAGAGTTCACAGACGGCCTCCATAGGCATTACAGGACTGGCAGAAAGTTCACAGACAGCCTTCATAGCCGTGACAGGACAGGTAGTGAGTTCATAGATGGCCTCCTTGGCCGGAACAGAACAGGACGAGAGCTCATAAGTGATTACCACGGACACCTCTGGAGGTTCTGCAGCGGATGCCGCCACCTCTGGAGGTTCTACAGTAGGACCATTGGGATACGGGGAGAGTTCAGTAATGGTTCCTTCGACCGTGACAAGACAGGCTGAAGGTGCGTTGCTGGGCGCCACCACCGTGCAAGGAGCTGAGGCGAGCACCGCCACCTCGGGAGGTTCTGCAGCATGGGCTGCCACCTCTGGAGGAGCTACAGCAGGCGCCATCGCCTCGGGGAACATGGCAGCGTGTGCCTCTACCTCGGAAGGATCTGCAGCATCAGCCGCCGCCGTCTCTAAAGTTTCAGTGGTGTTGTACGCAGCCCAAATACACCATAAAGCGATCCCCATTGTGGGAAGCGCTGCAGACAGGGGAAACAGTTCAGGAACTGGAGGGCTTTAGAGCGCTGGTTTAGGGATACCAGCTGCACTTGCCAACACCAGCGGTGGGTCCTCCACGCTGGATGCCAGTCTGGGATACTGAAGTACAGTCATTAAGGATCTGGGTGGTGACGTGACTCAGGAATGGAAACTGTGACTTGACTTGACTCATGACTATCAACTGTGACTTGACTTAACTCACGACGATCAGTTGTGACTTGACTTGACTTGTCGCCTCTGGCTTGCTTAGTTGGGGACACTTCATTTCCAGCGATACCGTTGACTTGATTGCAAAGATACTATTTAAACTGAGCTGGATGTTGACATCACTGAATTCAATGATGAACTGTCTTTAACTGAAAAATTTGTGTTTACTATTGTCATTTTGCATTATTGACACTATTTTCCTAATTAATGCTGTTCAGTTGCTTTGACACAATCTGTATTGTTAAAAGCGCTATATAAATAAAGGTGACTTGACTTGACTTGACTTGACTAGACTCATGAAGATCAGCTGTGACTAGACTTGACTCATGAAGATCAGTTGTGACTTGACTTGACTCATGAAGATCAGCCGTGACTTGACTTGACTCATGACAATAAACTGTGACTTGACTTGCCTCATGAAGATCAGCTGTGACTTGACTTGACAAAGTCGAGGTACAAAGCAAAGGTCCAGGCAGGGGCAAACAGTATCCGAACAGGGCAAGACGAGAGAGGTAATCCAAAGTACACAGGCAATGATAACAAGACGAGGAAACAGAAAAGGCAAGACTAGGCTAGACTAGACTAGACTAGACTAGACTAGACTAAGAAACTTAAAGCAGGCTCCATAACGTAGCTATCACAACTAGCGATATGCGCATACAATACTCGGCAGCCTGAAAGGGATCTGAGTGAGTGTTATATAGTGAATGTGTGAATGGTTACATCTGTGTGCAATCAGTGCAATGGATGATGGGATATGTAGTCCGGGATGACATGCAACAGTTTGTGTAGAGAGAGAGTCAATGTAATGGAAGGGTGACCTCTGGTGGTGATTGAACGGAAGTCCATGGACAGGATTCGTGACACCTATACTAAAGTGTTACCCTAAATAATTCTAAATAATTGTTTATTGTGATTATTTTTAATAGTACATAAGCCAATGTCTTGCCTAATAAACAGCCTCTTGTGGCCTATTATTTTTATAAAATGGCAGAAACAGCAAATGGATATACTGCATTAATGTTCAATAAATAATTGCGTGTATTGAAAACGAATAATCTCAAAATAAATAAGTAAATAAATAAATTAATAAATTAATTAATAAATAAAAATCCACCAGACAGTATATCAATGGTAGGATATTTAAGGTTGCTAAGCAATAATTGTATAAATATATTAATTCAACTGATGTGCAGTCACAGGTACACTCTTAGAAAAAAAAGGTACACAGCTGACACTGAGGCGGTACCCTACAAAACCTGAAAGGCACATCTTTGTACCTTATTTACCCTTAAATGGTACATATTAGTACTTTAAAAGTGCATATTACTACCTAAAGTGTACATATTAGTACTTTCTAAAAGGGTATCACACCAGTGACAGTTCTGTGTCTTTTTTATTAGTGTATGTGTGTTTGCAATCTGCTTTATAGTCAAGGTTTTGATACATTTAAGTATGTTAAATATTTAAAATATTAAATACCTTACATTTCTGGCCTATGATGCAGAGATTTGTTGCCATCATTCTGTGATTCTGGGAAGTTTCTGTTGTTTCTCAAAAGATGCAATTTTCACATGGCTACAAATGTGATGTACCAGCAAATTGTCTGGAGCACTTGAAGTTTTATAGACATATTTTTAAGGTCATCCCGTCCCCTGTTTCTGCCAAGGGTAGAGCACAATGCAGACTTAATTGCCGTTCAAACATAAGAAATACAGATGGTACTTCGAGAGCTTTTAGCAGTAGCTGCTCAGCACTGAACATTATGTTCTATACATAACTGTACCGTACACTTGCATTATCCCTCGATATTAGCTCTATCATTTTGAAAACAAAAAGAGTTCCTGTTTATTTTCCTATGTACTGTGGCCTTGTGGATGAATGGTGCAGCCTTTAAATAACTTTAAATGCATGAACAGATCCACAATTATCTCTGCCAGCTGCAGCAGTGACAGACCGCTGGTCAAAATAAAATGAGGCCTTCAATTTCAATGTACTACATTTCACAGAAAATTGTACAACATTGAAAACTTTTGGAAAATTTGTGTAAAAGGTTTGTAGACTTTGTGGTCAGAAATTCTTTAAATCCTAAAGTAATAAGTAATGTCTAATTCATAAAGAGAAAACAGTGAAATATAGCCGCAAGCGGCAATTATCGGGGTCCAAGCACAAACGGCTCATTACTCTCCCAGCCATAGGCAGAGGGTGAACCTACTCCAGGGTAAGGCTAAAAGCAGCCAAATGTATTAAACATCATAAACCCGTCTTTTTAGGCAAGAACCAGACATGTGTCATGTAGGCTAAAAAAATGTTTAATGGGACTGAATTCGTATTTAACGTGATTACAATTGAATAAAAACGTTAGAAACTGATAATTATATAACGTTTCCTTTCCATGGTTATTCAAACATCGAATAAATTATAGAAAGTGACATTATCACTAACATTGATCTATCGTGAGTTTAAGCACGCTCAAAAAAACAAAACTATCTTTATAATCACTGAAGCTGTATACACTGTGAAATTAATCTTTTACTTGCATTGTACGTACATCTGCACTTTGTTGTTTATGATGAGAGAATTTGCAAGAATGCGCGCGCACTCAACAAAACTGATCTGTTTCAACGATGACTCATCTGAATGCCTCTGATTGGCCATTGCATTCCTAAGCTCAACAGAATTGTGTGTGATTGGTTAAAATGCACAACACTGTAAAAACATAACCAATTTAGTGCCATTTTTGCCCCAAGTCCCCGTGGCCAGGGGAAGGCTAAGCCTTACACATGCTCCGCCTATGCTCCCAACACTATATAAGCACACACTTCCCTCTGTCTCTTTGAGTACGTTTACATGGACAACAATACTCAGATTTTAACACGATTAAGACAATACTCTGATTAAGAATCTACCATGTAAACAGAGATTTTTGATTAACTTAATCCGTCTAAAGTCATACTCGAAATAAACCCAAATCAAATTAAGACATTGGAGTATTCCTATTTTAGTCGCATTATTGAAGTGCAGTCTAGACATGTACACACCTTAATCACATTATTACCCTCGTGTAGGACTTTTCGCTGCATTTTGCGACAGGATACACACACGGCAGTGCTCAACCGTTTGACGGCAAACAAAAGAACATGGCTTCAAGCAAGAAGGCACATTTTTATCCGTTGTCGTCTGTTTGCATGCATAGCATGACAAATAATTAACTGCACTTGAAGCTTTCGTAAAATTAAAAATGAAAAACCCAAAACTGTATAGTACCGAAGACGAACTATATATTTATAAGTAAAATTCCGGAGGGGACGTCGGATGGCGTTGCGTGGGGACGTAATGACATGTGCCATTAATCGATCTATGCTATAACATGTAAAACGGGAACATGAAAGGAATATTCTAAAAGCAACTCATGTAAACGCCTTAATCATAATATTGTCTTATTCAGAATAAGGTAAATAATTAGATTACTGATGTCTATGTAAACGTACTCATTGTCTGGTCTCCACTGTGGATTACAGACTCACTCCCCATGCATGCTTTCTTGCTCCAAGGTTGTCCCGTCTCCAGTCTCTTCCCATCCCTACTTACCTTCCACCAGTTCCTGGACTCCTTCTTCTTCTTCTCAAACTTTGTGGATGGATCTTTCACAACAGTGAAACAACTGCTGAGATACGTCTTTGAAAGATGTGACATCAATACTCGACATACAAAACACAACAATGGTAACACTCAACAAATAAAAACACCACTTACAACATAAACAAAAAATGCAAAATAAACAAACAACCCAAACTGCTAAAATGGAACCAAAAGTAAGGTCAATAGCACAAATAAAACCAAAAAACTACAGCAGGATCTATTCATGCTGCATTGCATGCTGGGTGCCTTCAGAGTACATATGCACTGTAGAAACACAGTATGATGCTGTTTGTTTACAAGAAGTTTCTCAAAGTGCAGTTAGATGCAAGAGAAATCCCACTGTGAAATTACTGTGAAAGTAATGCAATTATTAACCTGGAAAGGATGCATTGCCTACAACATTAGCCTAAAATTTAATTTCATGTTGACTTTAATATAACACACATATATATATATATATATATATATATATTATATATTATATTGTATATATTATATATTATAACATATGTTCCAGCAATGGACGCAACCTGGAAAACTATCGGCATGGATTTTTGCCAATAACCGATAGTTCCAGCAATCAACTATCGGTGCCGATTAATCGGCAAAACCGATACATCGGTCGACCTCTATCAGATAGACTGTTGGACTCGGGCATGCTATCTGTAGCTCAGATGCAGGAGTAAGAAATGTTTTTGTAGTTTGCTATAATGCCAAAGGAACTGGTGTGCTGTCTGTGGCATACTGCAGTCACTTGATCATTTATTACATTTATGAAACAACATAATGTGAACTCCAGTGACCAACTAGAAACTTCTAGAGCGATTGAGAATTGAGAGAACAACAGCTGATTTGGATGTCTTAGGATGCTCGGTGATATTGTGGAAAACTTGCCACAGTTACAGATTACACATGCTTTCAAAGCTGCAAATTAGCTTTTCATAAAGTCAACATGAAACATTCAAAACCTGTGCCAGTGTTGTTAACTTAATTTTTTTTTACCCAAAAATGTGTAATTATTTGATTTTATTGTGATAATATTCCTTACATTTAATTTAGATTCAGAATTACTTTATGCCATTGGCAATATTTTAGAAAGCATGCATTGCCTACAACATTAGCCTGAAAATGTAATTTCATGTTGACTTTAAAACAACCTATATTTCATTTATTTGGTTATAAATCAGCACTAAAATGTTCTTGGCTCTCACACTGACATTTTCGGTTTGATTCAATGGTTTCTTGTTATTTGTGGCAGCAGTCATTGAGCATGTGTCTTCAGTCTTCTGTGACCTTGTCAGCTGTCCTGCCTTTCTTTCCATGTTCGATTTCACCTCTAAATCATCTCATACGCCAAAACCACACAATTCCTTTTGCTCTTTCCTCCTCATTCTTCATGTTTCTTCCTGAGCACATCCACCCGCTCCCATTCAGTGCACCGCTATGCCATCTGTCAGCATAGAAACTGGTAAAAAAATGTATTCTAACTCTATTTCGGCAAGGGGAATAAATGGAATGTGTCATGGTCGAATGGAGTTTTGGCAGAAAACACAAATTTTGCTGACATGCATGCATCATTCTCCTCCCTCTCTCGCTCTCTCTCTCTCTCTCTCCGGTGTGGGTGTGTTGTGTCTAGTGGTGCCTTACTAGGGCAGTCAGTTGACTCTCTCATATAAAGTCCATTATCATAGAGATAAAATATGCCTTATAAAAACAAACCTGCATGATATCACATGTGAGAATGATTTTGGTGAGAGGAGCCAGGAAGCATGAATTTGCGTCGCCTGAAGGTCTGTTAAAGTCAGCATGGAATTAAAATTGACACTATTTGCTTTCTTTATACATGTTAGGATGACCACATGACTATGATGAAAAGTCCAGTGGTACATGCACTGATTCATTGAGCTCGTTGAGGAGTTCTAATCTGGCCTGATGTCGTTGAAGTCAGTGTTTTTGTCAGATTTCCAAGTGAACAGGTTTGTTTTTATAGGCTCATAAGATGGTTTAAATTACTTTCCCAAGTGGCAGTCACGAAAAACACCTGTGTGTATTTCTTTGAATAAAAAAATTAAATAAAAACAAAACAAAATTGATTGCACAAATTGTGTGCATGCATACTGGACAGTAACAATTTACCTCTTAGTAACGTGAAGAAGACACAGCAGATGTAGCTATCAAATAACAGTGCTATGACCAATATGACAGTAAAACACATAAACAACTAAAATTCATATAATAAAATATTTAAATAAATTACCGTACAACATTTCAGTGGGCTGCACAATATACAATAAAAAAGAGGAAACCATCACACAATTGCAATCTGCGTTCTTCATAAAGTGTGCATATAGACCCACACATAACAGAAATGGGAAGTGCTTTAGACATATCGTTATGCATATCAGGATGTCAACACAAATATAAAAGACTTAATCAATACAGACTTTACAACTTCTAATTAACAAATCAACAGGTTATTTACAAAAAAAATGAAAGCATATAATCTGCTTTACAGTCGCAATTGTAAACCTCTAACCATAGTCGTCTACTCTCTCAATTAGACTCATCACTGAAAACAAACAACTTTTGGAAAACACTGCTGTTCAAAATGCCACACTCATTTACCGATTGCCTAAACAGTGATCATATGTAAAAACACTTACAGCTGATGTGACACTCAGAAATCAACTCAATGTTTTGAGAAAGAAAAAAAAAATACTGTTACTGTTTATAGTGTAAATATCACAATAGTAATACAATAAGTTGTCCCAAAAGATTCCACAGTCCCACAGTCCCAAAAGATTCCAGTGACAAGCAATTTGTTTCTCCACACCAGACATGACATGGCTACTAGACACAACAAAATCAATCAAAAATCATAGTGAATAAGAAAAGCTTGTGAACTTGCTCTCTCTGCAAGCACACTGCACTCGCAATGAAATGCATGGGTACATAATCAAATAAAATGTTAAAATTGACATATTAAACCATTTTAACATTATTAAAAAAATACATATTGAGTGCTCAGATAGCGTTCAGAGTTTGAAAGTACTCGTTTCTTTTAGATTATTTTCAAGATCTGAGGAAAACAATATCCATTGGCTATACCGATCATGCAGAACGATATTCAAAGTTATATTAAAGCCTTTTAACATTAAATGAAGCACATAATCAGTACTTGAGATTATCATTGTCATGGTTTGTATGTTCTTGCATGTTCTTGTTCCTAAATATGCTATTGCTCATTGTGTATCACTGTAGCGGCTGGTTAGGAGAAAAACTGATTAACATGGAAAACATACCTTTTATCATGTTGTGGCAATGCAGCATGTCTGGTAAGGACATGGGTGTTACAATGTTAGTTCATTTGCACTGATGTACATTTAACCAACCACACTGGGTCCTATTCTATCTTCCTATGCCAAATATACAGTGACCCCCAAAGGTTCCCTTCCCAATATGACATATGTATCATGATAATGAGCAAACGCCGCTAATGTGTAGAAGACAATTTTATATTTTTTCAGTGTCCACCGTCACGCTGTGTCAAGCTGTGAAGTAACACGTGCTCTGTGTGGTAGACAAGAGTGTGCTGAAATGAGACAAGTGTGAAATAGAGCCCTTCACCTCAGAGAGAAAGAGAGAGAGAGAGAGAGAGAGAGTTAGAGAGAGAGAGAGTTAGAGAGAGATGAACCATGGAGGGAGAGAGTGTGTGAAATGTTAATGACGGCACATGGTGAGCACGAGTGCTGAAACATCTGTATTAAGCAGTGCTGTGTTTGGCAGCCTGCTCGACCTTGGAGAGATGAATAAGACGCTCAAGCAGGACAGGAGAGCTTTGATCAGCTCCTCTGATTTACATACTGCAAATATGGATGCCTCTTTCTCTCTCTGTCTATCTGACTTTTTGTCCATGATTCTCTTCGTCTGGCTTTCCCACTGTCAGTCCCTCTCAGATTATGTTTCATTGGCTCTGCTGTCATGCTCATTTTCATGCTTCTAAATGAGTACCTCATGCCGCTGAGCTTTTGCTTCTCTCTTTCCTCTAATCTTCAGACGCTGATTATAAAGAAGTCAGATTAACCACTCAGTCACCAAATGTGACCACTGCTCTGCTCCATCATTTGGTGGGAGGGGATATTTCTAGCTGTGGTACTTGATTACAGTTTTTCTCAATCACTTTGGCTCAGTTCTTGAATTTGAGTTTTTTTTTCTCAAAACAATAAGTTCAGATGTCTGAACATTTCATTTCTTGTTCACATCAGATTTGAATTTCTTATTGATTTAAGCATATTGTGTTTTGGCACATGCGCACAAAATAGAAAGTACACAATTGTCTACAATTTGCACAATAACTAAATGCACATGGCTTGTTGATCAAAACTGACGAGTTGATTCTCAGTGAAATTGTCAAACTCTTCAAAACTTATAAACATTCTTTCAACGTGTGAGCCATTACATGCAAAATGATCCATTCAATTATCAGTGAAAGTGAAGTGACGTGTGGCCAAGTATGGTGACCCCTACTTGGAATTTGTGCTCTGTATTTAACCCATCCAAGTGCACACACACAATAGTGAACACACACCCGGAGCAGTGGGCAGCCATGTGCTGTGGAGCCCGGGGAGCAGTTGGGGGTTCGGTGCCTTGCTCAAGTCTCTCACCTCAGTCGTGGTATTGAGGGTGGAAGAGAGCACTGGTCATTCACTCACCCCCACCTACACTACCTGCTGGACTTGAGACTCAAACCCACAACCTTCGGGTTACAAGTTCGACTCTCTAACTATTAGGCCACGACTGCCCCAGATGTGTGTATATTCCATAAATATCTAACCATATGGAATGGTTGTAATGTCTGCTAAGTTGGCAAATGGCTTGCCATTAGGGTTGCAAAGGGGTGGAAAATTTCCGGTAATTTCAAGAAACTTTCCAGAATTTTGGGAAATTTTCCAGGATTTTTTGGAAACTTTGAGAAATTTTTTGTAAATTTTCAGAAACTTTTGGAAGGTTTCCAGAGATTTACTGGACATTTTCCACCCCTTTCCAACTCTACTTGCCATTGTAATGAAATAGGAATAATAATTTTGCCAATCAATCAAGTTAGGAAGCATTTATATGGAGTTTGCCCGGATCAGTCACTACTGTACCATTTCTGAACAATGTCACATCCCTAAACAGCAACAGCTACAGCAGTGCTGTATAAATACATTTATATTTGTACAGTACATTTATCTGTAGTACATGTAAACTGAACATTCACAGTTGCTTGTGGAAGAGCAGTAGGAAGATATGCAAGACTGTGGTGGTGTTAGGGGAAGGCTTTCCTAATACATTTGACCTACTGTTGAAATATGTATCTAAAATGCTCAGTGTGATACACAGACAAAACATTGCTGCATAGCATAGAAAGCAGAAAAATTAGGGGAAAAATGCATATAAAAATATGAAATGAAATTTGCATATAACATGAAATAAAATTTGCATATAACAAATATTTTCATGGTGAAAAAAGTCACAGACAAAATAACTAGGCTTTGAAGCATGAAGTAAATGTTTTGGGTGAGTTACTATATTTTGCAGACATTCAATAGAGTTCTGATGTTCCAGCAAACAGTTGTGACAATTGAACTTACAATTCAGAGAAAGTTAAGACTGTTTCAAAAAATGTGCCAAAGCGATTGAGAAAAACTGTAATCACATTGTGTCATTTTGATGGCCAGTCAAAAAGAGTGTTTATTGAACATGCGTCAGCACATCAATTAAAGGTTATACTATTGTGTGTAGATTTAAAACCGTAAACAGTAAAACAGCGGAATCACTAGGACCCATTTCTCAACCCTTAGGTCACTTTTTCAAAAACTCTTTTGTAATGAGATGTAATTTGAAAGATGTAGTAGTTATTGAATGCATTTTGTGCCAAAGCAATGATACATGATCCACAGTTTGGCCGACAAAGACTGCTGTTGTGCTCACTGTGTGAAGAGTTTTGAAAAAGTGACCTACGTATTGAGAAATGGGTCCAACCTATTGTAAAAAAAAAAAAAAAAATGTAAACATGGTCAAAGTACTACTGAATGTTCTGACAAGCATTTGTGGTTAACTAAAATGTACTTTACAGTAATGTAGTTTATATGTGAAGTAGCAGTTTATTACATTTAAAATATATGAACTTTAAATGTAATATCAAATAACACACTACATTTATATTTATAATCAAGTAGGCCTACTTTATATGTGCTTTAGTATGTTAGTCAACACATCAAAATAAATGTACTTCTTTTAACCAAGACAAAAGATTACTAAAACAATGATTTAAAAAGTATGATGATTGATTTTAAATGATTTTAAAGTAAAACATTTTTAAAAACATTTTAAAAGTATTATTACGTCTAATTCTATTAATTCATTCATGGGTTTGTTTGTTTATTCATTTTTATGTGAGTTGATGCAGGTAAGAGTTCAAAAAGGTCTACACTTTTTTGTGGTTAGCTTTGTTAGTTCTATTCATCCTCTTCCCAGCATGCACTGGGACACACATAATTAAATGGTTGCATTGTTTGTCCATTTGTCAGTTCGATTGACACAGTTGTTGATCTTGCTGTCATGTCTAGTAAATTTTTTTCTTGTGATGTCAGGATGAGTTTGTTCATCTTCTTCATTTTCATGTTTCATAAATCTTGTGGTCTGTGTGTGGTCATGTAATGTTGTCAATAGTTGAACAAGCACAGTCCTTTGCATGTTCCCTTCTCATAGAAAACACAAGATGAACAATAACTGTGTTGCTGAAGGGAACATTTGGATAGAACATTTCAAGTTGATACAATGTGAGACTTCTTAGTAGAGTTACTGTAAGTAGGCACGCACACACACACACACACACACACACACACACACACACAAACAGGTATTCCTATCATTATGTTGACATTCCATAGGATTACAATTTTTTTATTCGCTTTGGTACATATTTTCACAAGCAACTTACATTTTTAAAACTCAATATCACTACAGATCATCAAAAGTGCACTTTTTTCAAACATTTCAGCATATTTTCACTTGTTTTTGTACAATACACACAATCACAAAGAATACTTTTCACTGCACAAAATAAGTGTTTCATCTGTGTCCTTTTGGGAGACTTTTTTTTCGGGCGGTGGGGGTTTTGGGGGGACCATCATTTTTGTAAGGGTGGGTTTAGGGATAGTGTAGGGGGATAGAATATACGGTTTGTACAGTATAAAACGTATTACTCCTATGGAATGCCACCTTACATTAATGATAGGAATACCTGTGTGTGTGTGTGTTTGTGTGTGTGTGTGTGTGTGTGTGTGTGTGTGTGTGTGTGTGTGTGTGTGTGTGTGTGTGTGTGTGTTTGTGTGTACCTACATATTTTGGGGACAAATTGTAACGCAGAAATGAGCAAAACCTGACAAAATCACCCAAAACCTCTCTTTGAGGATGTCCTCATTTGTAAAACTGTGTGTTTTGCAATTTGTGAACACAGCAGGATACAAGGGAGAGGAACTGATCAGAGATTGATCAGAGATGTGTCAGAAGAAGGGAGACAGATGGCATCAAATACAGCATTTTACATTACATTATGCCATGTGACACTGTATATAGAGGCATTACCATGGTAGAGACTGCACATTACTATAACTCACCTGTCATCTGAAAAGTTCAGCTACAGTAAGTCATATGGCACAGTGTGGACATTTACTGCATTGACAGTAAACTCTGTTCTAGAACAAAACCATATGGCCATGTCATATCTTCGTCAAAACTTTTGATAACACACTGGATAAATACTTTTACAAACATTATGGATTTTATGTGAGTTATGTAGGTTAGGTAATGTAAGTGTATTTTCTAACATGACAATTATTGCCGGTATTACGGTGATTATTTCAGTTAAAAAAAACAAAAAAAAAAGGTGATTTGAAACATGTATCTTGCATTGTTTGCTCTTAAATGAACAGATTGTTAAAAGTACTAAATTGAAAGAAAATCACAATGTTGTGTTTCGGTGATTAAATAAAATATTTTCAAAATATATATTACAATAACCTTATGTTTTGAAACAACGATTTTGTGGATGAAAATATGTTGTAATAATTGTAATGAAAGCATGAGATCAGCTTTGAAAGAATGACTAGTGGCGTTACAAGTGTGATCAGTTTGGATTTTTATACTAAGAGTTTTGAAAATATACAACTTGAAAATAGTACCAAAGCGAATAAAAAAACCTTTAAACTGAATTAGAAGACATGCAAATTAAATGTTCGATAGTACTGTAAGAGGCAGTACTGTGAATGAAACTTTTACAGTGGGTATAGAAAAGAATGCCCCCCCCCCTTTAAAATACAGTTTTTGTTGATCGCTTTGGTACTAATTTCACAAGGTGTACTTTTTCAAAACTCTTAGTACAAAAATCCAAACTGATCACACTTGTAACACAGCTTGTCATTCTTTCAAAACCTGATGTAATGCTTTTATTCAGTTGCACATATTTTCAGTCCACATAATCACGGTTTCAAACACAAGATTATAGTAATATGTAATGACAACATTTGGTTTAATCACCGAAACACAACAGTATGATCTTCTTTCAGTTTAGTACTTTTAACAATCAGTTCATTTAATAGCAAACAATACAAGATATGTGTTTCAAATCGGCCTTAGTGCTTAAATTAGTATGCTACAGTACTGTAAAAGACAGATTACACAGTTTTCACATTAGGCAATACACTTACATTACCCAACTTTTACAGAATCTATAATTTCCATAATATCTATCTTATGTGTAACCAAGTGAAGGATCAATGAAGACATCCTCTCCAATCATATGGGCAA
Organism: Sinocyclocheilus anshuiensis; assembly: GCF_001515605.1. Classification (NCBI taxonomy): domain Eukaryota; kingdom Metazoa; phylum Chordata; class Actinopteri; order Cypriniformes; family Cyprinidae; genus Sinocyclocheilus; species Sinocyclocheilus anshuiensis. The sequence goes on from NW_015548286.1 coordinate 347,841, forward strand.
ATTTGTTTTTATTTTTAAGATATAATTGTTACATAGGTTTACTTTCAATAATGAAATGTACACATTTAAATAAAACGAATTAACTAAATTAAAAAAAAACATAATATTTAGTGCACACACATTACATTAATTTGGATCAAGCCTGTCTTGATCATTTGGCCATAGATTCTTGTCCACATCACAATGAATGTCATCATTGTTCATGCACCTTGGAAAAAACCTTTTGGCATGGCGAATCCATGCTTGACATTGGTCTACACTGATGTCATCACATGCCTCATCCATGGCCTGAAGGAGGGTGGTGCGCTCAAGGGGTTGGCGATCATAGACCTTCCACCTCCATGCTGAGAAAAATTCCTCAATAGGGTTGAGGAAAGGAGAATATGGAGGCAGGTAGAGGGTCATGAATCGGGGATGGGCCTGAAACCATGCTTGAACAACCTCTGCATGGTGGAACCTGACATTGTCCCACACAATTACATAGGTGACCCCTTCACCTTGACAGGCCAGCTCAATTTCACTGAGAAACTCAATGAGATGTGCAGCGTTATAGGAGCCAAGTAATGGCCTATGAGATAGCTGCGCACATGGAGATGTTTCCTCCACATTGTCCAGGCACTCGGACAGTGGCCCGTTGGCCGATGATGTTCCGTCCACGGCGACGAGTTTTGGCCAGGTTAAAGCCCACTTCATCAACAATATGTACTTGTGATGGTTCACATCAGCATCAAGCACCATCACCTGCTAAAAAATATATTTCTGTTAATTCTTTTTACAGTGTTGTTCCATTATATATATGAAGTAGGCGATGCATCAAATAGAATCAGTAATACAATATATAGTGCTGTACCTGAACATACTCAGCCCTCAGTTGTTTTACCCGGTCATTGTTTCTCTCAAAAGGCACCAGGTAAATGTGCTTCATTGATACCTGGTGCCTCTTCAAAAGGCAACCTATTGTTGGTAGGCTGATGGATACCACATTGGCAAAGGTGTCATTATCCTCCTCAATTGCCTGCTTTATTTCTGACAGCCGTATATCATTCCTGGCTCTCACCATTTCCACCACTGCCCACTCCTGCTGGGCGGTCAGCACACGGCCACGGCCACCACTATGGGGTTTTCTGTCAATTCTAAGCATAGAACAGAGTATACTGTATTGACAAAGTAAAGTAAAGATCATACTGTAAGAATACTGTAACAAGTTTGATGAATTTACATGCATTACAATTTACTGTAAATGTAATGGTAACGCATAATATATATCCTCCACACTTACCGGTTTTCTTAGCGAAAAGTTCGGATGATAGAATTTACAGTTGATCTTTTTAGATTTGGATCAACTAATCTGGCAGCCTCTGCCATAGTAAGGCCTCGGTTCACCACATGATCAACGATGATGGCCCGGACTTCATTAGAGACAACAGTTCTGCCTCCTCTCTCTGATGACCAACCCTTTGACGGGCCCCATGCCCACCTCTCTGACCTCTCTGTTGGTGCCCATGCCCACCTCTCTGACAGATCGCTTGTCCACGAGCTCTTCCTATTCCTTTCTGTCTATCCTGCTCCATGTTGAAAGAAATTTCCAGTGTTTACATCCCCACTTTTATATATAGTCACCAATTGTGATTACCACTATGTGAAATCAGTTAGCAATAATGAGTATTCATCATGTGTGGTTACATGTAATTTAGATGTTTGTACAAACATTTTATTTGTGTAGTTCTCGAAATCCATATACTGCATAGCTAACAAACCAATTTAAAATGTATAGGTTTACCAAACGGTTCAGTGATTAACCATTAAGAGCAGTTGGATTAAGTGTTGGTCAAATGTATTTACTCAAATCAGAAGAGAAGGATATCAAAAGAATTGTGAGCATTGCATTGTGAAAGACAAGTACTTCATATGAAAGGTATTTCTTTGATGACACACTGATTAGGTGTGGTGAAAAAGTTAATGTGTAATTTTGTGTCTTGTACTTAGTCAATTGAACATGTGATTACATGTTTGAAAAAGAGTTTTGTACTAACAGTTGTGAGGTTTTACCACATACTTGTGAAATTAGTACCAAAGCGATCAACAAAATCCATATACTGCATAGCTAACAAACCAACTTAAATGTATAGGTTTACCAGACGGTTCAGTGATAAACCATTAAGAGCAGTTGGATTAAGTGTTGGTCAAATGTATTTACTCAAATCAGAAGAGAAGGATATCAAAAGAATTGTGAGCATTGCATTGTGAAAGACAAGTACTTCATATGAAAGGTATTTCTTTGATGACACACTGATTAGGTGTGGTGAAAAAGTTAATGTGTAATTTTGTGTCTTGTACTTAGTCAATTGAACATGTGATTACATGTTTGAAAAAGAGTTTTGTACTAACAGTTGTGAGGTTTTACCACATACTTGTGAAATTAGTACCAAAGCGATCAACAAAAACTGTAAGTAGTCAAACTGAATCTCAGGATGATATAAAAGGAGCACAGGTGACTATGTGATTTGGAAAATGAATCCTACTAGTGGGAGACAAAGAGGAAGAGGAGGGGAAATAATTTTATCCAACTGTATTTACTCAGTGCAACTTATAACATCCAATTGAAAGACATAACACCAACATGTCAGAAAGATAGATGATATAGATAGACAGACAGACAGACAGACAGAGAGAGAGAGAGAGAGAGAGAGATAGATAGATAGATAGATAGATGATGTTAATGATGTTAAATGTTTCCACATGTCTAGTCTTGTGACTAATTTGAATGTTTTACTGTAAATTACACTTACCATGGTTTGGCAGGTAGCACCACAAATGAATGTTTATAATATACCACAACGTGAATTTAATCCACCTGGAAAAGCAGTCCTTCTAAAGGGCTCAAATGGCTTTTTTCTTCTTTTCTTTTCATTTTTCTTCTTCTTTTTTTTAGAGTGTGTAAATGTGTCATATGAATATATTTGGCTGTAATGTTGCATCCTGGTGTTCTTCCAACATCTTTTGCCAGAGATAGTCCACACACATTAAATAACCTAGAATAATTCCTTACTGATAAAGGCTAATTCAAGGACACGGAGAAGTAGGTCTTTCCCATGGTTCTTTAGTTATTTTCTTCTACATGTTATTCTATATTATCCACAAAGGGCTCGTAATTGGATTCCTCCTGCTGTATTGTACACGATGTGGCATTGCTGCATGGTGAGTGTCAGCTATTCTCCACTAGCTACTGTGTGGAGTCTCTGTTTATTTGATGAATGGAGCTCCTCTCTTCCTGCATTATGATAATCTCCTCCCTGCTGTTTTCTGTTTGCTTTGGCATTAAGCTGATGCTCTATTCCTGCGGGCTGGAGCTTGTATTGTGCGTTCATGGCATTTTCCAAAAGAGAATGAGACAGCGAGAGGAAAAGCAGCACATAAAGTGGGATGGCACACAGAGGAACACTCAGATGTTCTTGTGACCCAATGCACAACAGTTATTAAGACTCCATCATTGCATTTCTCATTCACGCTTGTGCACACAGATGTTTCCAAAGCACATTGTCCTATCGTTTGATCATAACAGATTCACCTCGCTGCATCACTTAATGTTCTTTTCCTCTTCTAATGGAATCAGATGGAATGGAGGCGTTTTCCATTTTAGTATTCCCATGGTTACAGCATTTGTGAGCATATCTCTTTTGAAGGTATTGGCCCAGTTTTCAGGAGCATGTTTCTGTTGAAAACTGCCCATTGGCCCTGAAGTGCATTTTATTATCTACAAAAAAAAAAAATTAATTAACCACATACAAACAATGGTAAAAGCACACATATTGACACTAATGAGCACAATTGAGCAGGGCTAGTCTTGCTAAGGAAAACACATTGACCTATCCAATATCTGTCTAATTGAACAGGCTTTCAGATCAGATGAATTAACCCAATGAATACAACACAAAGTGATTTGCAATGGCTGTGATTCAGCGACACAATTTCCACTGATTTTATTTACCAAAACCCAAACCATTACTGTTCAGTCAAACTCTGAAAAACACAAAAGTAGTTACAATGTTAGGAACTTTGGGTATGATAGCTGCACTGTCTAATTATATTCTGCAGAATTAACGCTCCAATACATGCATTGACTGTTTTGATATTTGCAGTTGTTTCTTGTGATCGTAGCTGTGTTTATCTAGATAATTATCTAACATATGTGTGAAGCCTGAAAAGATTGTTCCATTGTCAATTTAATTTTCTGCAATCTATTGTCTAATATGTTTACCTTAAAATTTTTGACTGGAAAGACCAGCATCACTATTACTGTTGCTCATATTGATGACTATTAATTTGAACAAACCCTTAACCCTAAGTATTAATCTTCAAAACACAGACATGTTGCAGACATGATGGATAACTCAAATTATGTTGAGGAGAGGTGTGCTGTTACTTTTCTAAGCAACCCGACTGTTGCACAATAAAACAAGGGAAAATATCCCATACTTGAATATTTGCCAACTTTTGGACCACTTAGATCAGTTGTCAGGTCAAGTAAAGTCAAGTCACCTTTATTTATATAGTGCTTTTAACAATGCAGATTGTGTCAAAGCAACTGTACAGCATTAATTAGGAAAATAGTGTATCAATAATGCAAAATGACAACAGTAAACACTCAATTTTCAGTTAAAGGTAGTTGAATTCAGTGATGTCATCATCCAGCTCAGTTCGGTTTAAATAGTATCTGTGCAATCAAGTCGATGATATTGCTGGAAATTAAGTGTCCCCAACTAAGCAGCCATATCACTCTGCAGCCCAAGACTGGTTGCCCACTGAAGCTAAGCAGGGTTGAGCCTGGTCAGTACCTGGATGGGAGACCTCCTGGGATAACTAGGTTGCTGCTGGAAGAGGTGTTAGTGAGGCCAGCAGGGGGTGCTCACCCTGTGGTCTGTGTGGGTCCTAACGCCCCAGTGTAGTGACGGGGACACTATACGGATGCTGCACACTTGTGGTGGTTGAGGAGATTCCCCCCTTCTATGTAAAGCGCTTTATAAAAGTAAGAAATTATAAGCAAGCCAGAGACGACAGCAGCAAGGAACCAAAACTCCATGGGTGACAGAATGGAGAAAAAGCTTGGGAGAAACCAGGCTCAGTCGGGGGGCCAGTTCTCCTCTGGCCAGACGAAACCAGCAGTTCA
>NW_015548286.1:353815-360945 GCF_001515605.1 Sinocyclocheilus anshuiensis
TACTGGATCCGGGTGACTGCAGTGACCATCTAATCTGGATACAGAACTGGATCTGGTGGGTACGGTGACCTCAGAATAAGAAAGAAACAGACTAATATTAGCATAGATGCCATTCTTCTAATGATGTAGCAAGTACATCTGGTGTTATGGGAAGTGTTCCCGGTTCCGGTTGTCCTAATTAATGCAGCCTAAAAATCCTTTAATGGATTTGAAAATTAGAAATGTGATAGTGTGCTATGTGTAAGCCAGGTTAAAGAGATGGGTCTTTAATCTAGATTTAAACTGACAGAGTGTGTCTGCCTCCCGAACAATGTTAGGTAGGTTATTCCAGAGTTTGGGCGCTAAATAGGAAAAGGATCTGCCGCCCGCAGTTGATTTTGATATTGTCTCACCCCAATAGAGTTCAGAATGTCTATGAATGCTGACCCCAATGCATCTTTTTCATTATCAACATGGATATTAAAATCACCAACATTTAAAACTTTATCTGCAGCCAGCACTAACTCGGATATAAAATCAGCAAATTCTTTAATAAAGTCTGTATGGTGCCCTGGTGCCCTGTATACAGTAGCCAGTACAAACATCATAGGGGATTTATCATTAACACTTGTTTCCCTCGTTCCCTGAAGGAGGGAATGGAGATGTCACGTCGGTGACCGACGAATTGGGATCTCACTTAGAGAGACCAATCTACTTTGAGTGTAAACTAACTGAGCCAATGCACATTGGCATGCAATGATTTCATCCTGCTGCCGCTGATCGCAGCGCGAGTATAATTAAGCAGCAGGTGCAACGCATACTCAGGTTTTCGTGACGTCTCCGTTCCCTCCTTCAGGGAACGAGGGTTACATACGTAACTGAGACGTTCCCTTTCAGTCAGTCACTCTCTACGTCACGTTGGTGACCGACGAATTGGGATCCCTACCAAAGCGACATGGATGCTGCCCCTTCCATTGTCCTGTGTGAGCCTCCTGCGCCCCCTTTTTGGCCGGGGGTCGCAACAAGAAGACCAGTCACTGTTGTCGTAGCACTACCTACTCAGTAAGATTGGATAACACTGGAAAAACATACCCGTTCCACTTGGAACAGGAACGATGCGGAAGCCCATTCCTTTGCGAAGGAGCTTTTGGAAGCACTTACACATATGGAAAACCGTTTAGGTGCATATGGAAGATTTAGAGGTGATTGCAACCCTCTTGGGAAATGGCAGAAAGTCTGCCGGGGAAACACGGCCTCTGAGCTATACTCTGGAATTTACACATATGGGATCCACTTGGGTCACTACATAAATAGGAAAAGGATCTGCCGCCCGCAGTTGATTTTGATATTGTCTCACCCCAATAGAGTTCAGAATGTCTATGAATGGTGACCCCAATGCATCTTTTTCTACCGATTCTCACGGATTCATCGAATGAGGGCCTGGCGCCAGAAGTTCCGCCACATCTGGCTGCCGAGGGAATGGAGGAGCTCAACAGGGTCTACATTTCGGAATCTCTGGAGCAATTTTAGCAAACCGGTAGACCTAAACCAGGGCCTCTCCGTGCTTCTACCCGTTTGAGGTGAGAACACAGGAGGATACCGGCTCTACACGAAGGCTATAGAATCTAGTGAACGTGTTCGGGGTTGCCCAGCCCGCAGCTCTACAAATGTCTGTCAGCGAGGCGCCAAGAGCCAGCGTCCAGGAGGATGCAACACTCCTAGTAGAGTGGGCTCGCAACCTGAGTGGGCAGGGCACACCCTGTGCCTGATAAGCCAGGGTGATGGCATCCACTATCCAGTGGGCCATCCCCTGCTTAGAGATGGCATTCCCCTTCTGCCGGCCTCCGTAACAGACAAAGAGCTGATCTGAGGCCCTGAAGCTTTGTGTCCGGTCTACATACCATCTCAAGTCTCGGACATGACAAAGCAAAGCTAGAGCTGTGTCTGCCTCCTCCGGGGGCAGCGCTTGCAGGTTCACCACCTAATCTCTGAAGGGAGTAGTGGGAACTTTGGGCACATAGCCAGGCCGGGGCCTCAGGATTACCTGGGAGTCAGCCGGTCCAAACTCTAGGCATGATTCGTCAACCGAAAATGCGTGCAGGTCCGTTAACCTCTTGACGGAGGCCAGTGCAAGCAGGAGCAGAGTCTTCATAGATAGAAACTTCAGCTCAGCTGACTGCAAAAGGCTCGAATGGGCCCTGCTGTAGTCCTTTGAGCACTAGAGACAGGTCCCAAGAGGGTATAGAGGGGGGCCGGGGAGGATTTAACCTTCTCGCCCCCCTAAGAAACTTGACGATCAGGTCATGCTTCCCTACCGACTTCCCTTCCACGAGGTCGTGGTTAGTCACAACTCTGATTGAGCATCTCCGGGGGTCTTCTCGGTGAGAAGAACACCACTCAATTAACAGGTTCCACTTCAAGGCATAAGCATGTCTCGTAGACGGTGCTCTCACCAAAGTGATGGTGTCCGCTACCTAGAACCTCCGCGTCCCATCTGGACACGGGTGCCACAGGGTGCCCCGTCTAGGAGTCAGTAGATCCTTCCTCAGAGGAATCTGCCAGGGAGGGGCTGTCACGAGGAGCACTAGTTCCGCAAACCAGGTCCGAGTGGGCCAGTAAGGTGCCACAAGTAGGACCTGCTCCTCGTCCTCCCTGATCTTGCACAGCGTCTGTGCGAGAAGGCTCATTGGGGGCAACGCATACTTGCGCAGGCCCCGCGGCCAGCTGTGTGCCAGTGCATCTGTGGGCAAGCAGGTCTACCTGAGTGGCTATAAAACGTCTCCAAATCAGCTGGACCACCTGGGGATGGAGTCTCCATTCTCCGGGGAGCGCAGCTCGTGACAGCTCGTCGGCTGCACGGTTGTGCAGACCCGGAATGTGAATGGCACAAAGCGATCTCAGATGCTTCTGACTCCAAAGGAGAAGGTGGCGGGCAAGTTGCGACATGCGACGGGAGCATAGACCACCTTGCCATTGATGTACGCAACGGTCGCAGTGTTGTCTGTGCGGACCAGCACGTGCTTGCCTCGTAAGTGTCCCCTGAGGCGGTTCAAAGCAAGGCATACTGCTAACAACTCTAGGCAGTTGATGTGCCAGTGCAGTTGGGGGCCCGTCCAAACCCCCAACGCTGCATGCCTGTCGTAGGTGGCCCCCCAGCCGGTGGTAGAGGCATCCGTGTAAACCACAGCATGCCTGGAGACCTGATCCAGGGGCACTCCTGCCCGGATAAATGCAAGGTCTGACCACGGGGTAAAGGTTTGGTGGCAGGCCGGTGTGATTTAGACACGGTGAGTGCCGCGTTGCCATGCCCACCTCGGGACTCGGCCATGGAGCCAGTGTTGAAGCGGTCTCATATGAAGCAGCCCCAGCAGCGTGACTGCCTCTGCAACTGCCATATGCCCCAGGAGCCTCTGAAACTGTTTCAGTAGGACCGAGCACATTCCTGTGTGAGGCGTGCTGTCTTTTCGACCAAATCCAACTCCATACCGAGAAAAGAGATCCTCTGCGTCAGGTAGAGTTTGCTCTTTTCCCAGTTGACCCGAAGGCTCAACCGGCTGAGATGCGAGAGCACCAAGTCCCTGTGTTCGCACAACTGATCCTGAGACTGAGCTAGTATGAGCCAGTTGTCGAGGTAGTTGAGAATGCTCTGCTCTGCTCTCTCAGGGGAACAAAGGCTGTCTCCGCAACTTTCGTGAAGACACGGGGCAACAGGGACAGCCCGAAGGGCAGGACCTTGTACTTATATGCTCGTCCTTCGAATGCGAACCGCAGGAAAGGTCTATGGCTCGAAAGGATCTAAACATGAAAGTACGCGTCCTTCAGGTCGATCGCTGCAAACCAATCTCGGGGATGGATGCACCTGAAGATGCGCTTCTGCGTGAGCGTCCTGAAAGTTAGCTTGTGAAAGGCACGGTTCAGGGCATGCAGGTCCAAGATCGGTCGCTCTTTTGTCGAGATTTTGGGTACCACTGACTGGGAAAAAATGAAACAAAAGATTCTCCGCCTGGCCCTCCTCCGGGGAAGGGAGTGGTGCGTTCACCATCTCCTGAAGAGCAGCTGTCTCCACCTCTGGGTTGCCCGTCTCAGGCCCTCTTGCTCTTCTGCTTGCAGCCAGGTTTGCCCTGTGACCGGCTCCACGGCGCTGCTTGGCTGGAGGCTGCTGCGTCTGCTGCGTGGGAGCGGGGAGAGACGCAGGGGGCCGTCCTCGGCGAAGAACAGACTGAGGCACTGCCGCCGGCAGCCTGGTGGAGGCAGCAGCTGCATGCCGGGACAGGATGCTTGATTGCCTCGGTCTGCTTCTGTGCAGCGGAGAACTGCTGGGCGAAGTTCTCCACTGAACAGGCTGGTCTGGGACACGGGGGCATTCAAGAACCGGATCTTGTCGGTCTCCCTCATGTCAGCCAGACACAGCCAGAGGTGGCGCTCCTGGACCACAAGCGTGGACATCGCACAACCCCGAGAACTCGCGGTGACCTTCATCGCTCGGAGCGCGAGCGACATTGTAACATTGTAACTCATGCCCCAATGCACCCAACACTGCTGACTCACATGGATATAACATGTGTAATTTAATCTACTCCTATCACAAACCAATAACTAGTAACCCTGCATTGTGCTGTACCAGACTTACTCTGTTACAGTGTTAATAAACTCAGAGCAGCAGTTAACCTCCTTCATTGAGGTTCCCAGGATCTAACCTTGGGTTGATTCTAGTAAAGGTGTGCAAAGAGGCACAGCCTGTTGCAATACAAAAAGTCCTCTAGAGACGTGCCCTCGGACAACCTTAAAGGTAGCTACACTCTGTGTGTGGACTCAACCCTAAAGGACCTGACCTAAGGGATTGAGTCCGTGTCTACAATGTAATATCTGATAAAAGTGTGTGGAGGGCACCACCATGCCACAACACAAATGTCATCCAGAGAGACTCCTCTGAACTGAAGGAACCACACTCCTTGTAGAGTGAGCTCTGACACGTAGAGGCGAAGCAACACTAATCATCTCGTAGGCCTTAGAGATAGCGTCTCTCACCAAGTGAGATATTCTTTGATTTGTGGCAGCTAGTCCTTTGCAGCCACCACCAAAACAAATAAACGGATTAGATTTACACCATTTGGCAGTGCAATCTATGTAAATCTTAAGGGCCCACACTGGACATACAAATGGACTGTTCCACTGACTGGAATGGGCATGGGAATGGGAATGGTCAAGTCCCAGGAAGGGACACATGCAGGACAGAAAGGCCTGGCCCCATGCATAAATCAGTGGACCAATGAGTGTCTCCCTGCATGTTCAGTGGTGATGGCCGCCATCTACACCTTAAGTGTCGCGGGACCCACCCCTGCCAAAAACCGCTCTTGAAGAAACTCCAGCACTGAACCAACCAGTCAGTGTCCTTATATTTAAGATCAGTTAGGCTCAACCACAGATGCTTTTCCGTGTCCATCATTCCTGCCATGGAAAGGCCAATGGAACAGCCGTTTGCTTGGTGGCTTGAAGAGCTAAATCTGTGGCCCGATGATGTTCTTTCAGTGCTTCATAAATTTTTAGAGATCCTGGAAAAGGGAAGCTGCCTATGAGAAGGACATGTGCCGCAACCCCGCAGAAAGTGCTCATCCAATTTACTTTACACTACTTTCTGGGTCTTGGGCAATTCAGGCCGAGTTTGGCCGTGGGACACAGGTTTCGTGTGTGCTTGTACATTCTCATAATTAACATAATCAAGTACATTCTTCAAGTTAAACTGAACTTTTATTTTGACAGTTTGTATTGGAGATCTTTCAGTTTTAGTTTCAGTGTGTATTTGACGACAGTTTTTATCAAATTAAACATTGAACAGCTTGTGAAGTAACTCTGAGAGTTGCTCTGAAGATTATGTTCATGTGTTCATGTCCTCGTTTATTGAGACGCAGATGCTGAAAACACCGCAAGCATCATGTGTGTTTGAGTTTGTGTGTAATAGATGAAAATGTGCCATTCATTCACACAGAGAAACGCAGAACATGTTGACATATTAGCATTATTTCATAATTAACTTGAAGAATCATTTAGCTTCAGCATCCCACTCCTCAGAATTAGATGTGGCAAATGAGACATTGTCATACAAAGAATTGCAGCTTGAGCTTCTGGATCTGAATCAAATCATTGCATGCAAACTTAACAGGGTCAATGTTCAAGCGGTCACGACAGAGCATAAGAGAAAAGGAATAACCTCAAGCTTCCTTTAGCTTCAACTGTGAGCCAATGGGGAGCAGCTGCTTTGCTTCCCTACCTCCAGAACAGTGGTCTCCAACGTGGTGGAGTCTGTGAGTTGCCTGCTAAGTGTCACGGTGCGTGTGGAGAGATGAAGCGAGGACTCAAGTGCAGGATGAATGGTTCTTTCTTTTAATAATAAAATGAAACAAAAACAAACTAAAACAACCCCGAGGGGGAAAAACAGACAGGCAGGCTAGGAACTGCACTACATGCAGACATAACACACACAATGAAAAATGACGGATCAGCACAGGATTACAGACACCAGGAGAATAAATAGGAAACCAAATGAGGAGGCTAGCGAGGGAGACACAAGTGGAGCAACTTAAACAATAATGAAGTAACAAGATGGGCGGGGCAAGACAATAGACAGGAGAGAGCACATGGTACCAAACAAACACAACACAAGCCATGTGCTCACAGAAAACAGTGTCATCTGGTGGCCATCCTGGGCACACCAGCTGAAGACTGTGACAATATGCTGTATTTCCATACCACAGCGGGGGCGCTGCAGCCTCGTCGGCCACCTTCGGGGGCGCTGCAGCCTCTTCGGCCCCCTCTAGGGGTGGCGAGGCGGACCCATTCTTCCTCCTCCATTTCTGAAAGGGTGGCACTGCAGCTTCGTCTGCCACCTCCGAGGGCACTGCAGCCTCTTTGGCCACCACCAGGGGTGCTGCAGCTTCGTCGGCCGCCTCCGGGGGCACTGCAAACTCTTCGGCCACCACTGGGGGCGCGGCAGCTTCGTCGGCCACCTTCGGGGACGCTGCAGCCTTGTCGGCCATCACGGGAGGCACTGCAGCCCCCTTAGCTGGGGAACGTGCCAAGAACTCCACAAACCCTTCAAAGGATACATGATCGGCAGGGCATGGAGCTTGAGCTTGGGCGGAGCCGGCAGGGCA
>NW_015548286.1:361197-361734 GCF_001515605.1 Sinocyclocheilus anshuiensis
CGGCAGCTTCGTCGGCCACCTTCGGGGGTGCTGCAGCCTTGTCGGCCATCACGGGAGGCACTGCAGCCCCCTTAGCTGGGGAACGTGCCAAGAACTCCACAAACCCCTCAAAGAATACATGATCGCATCCTGACATGCTCCGGTGACTAATGGGCTCATCAAGGGCATAACTGAATAAGTCCTTAAGAGCGGAGTCATTGTAGCCCAGCCCCTCAGCAGCATTCCTGAACTCCCTGGCAAACTCCCTCAGATCAGGCCCTCGTTGATGGAGGGAGTTCAAGGTATCCAGCTGGAGCATGCGCTGGTAGAGGGGGCTGGAGAGAGTGGAGATCGGTAGATGGAGTGAGCCATTTCTCCGCTGAGTCCTCATGTGGGCTGATCCGTTCTGTCACCTGACACAGGCGGAGCAACTTAAACAATAATGAGGTAACAAGATGGGCGGGGCAAGACAATAGACAGCAGAGAGCACATGGCACCAAACAAACACAACACAAGCCATGTGCTCACAGAAAACAGTGTCATCTGGTGGCCATCCTG
>NW_015548286.1:361755-362728 GCF_001515605.1 Sinocyclocheilus anshuiensis
GTATATCAGACAAGTAGCCTTCTACACTATTTTATCCCTTCAGGGTCCCCTCACTCACAAAAAGGTTGGAGAGCCCTGCTCTAGAAGGAAGCTAAACAGGCGTGAAGTGTTCTTATACTAAAGTTCTCTGAGAGCACTCAGTCAGAAATGCACCCTCCTAAACAACATGATTTCATTTATTCGTCCTTATACACACTCTCACAGACTTTCATCTTCCTGAAATGAGAAATTAAGAGGATGTGATGATACAGACGTGACGTGTGGCCAAATATGGTGACCCATACTTGGAATTTGTGCTCTGCATTTAACCCATCCAAGTGCACACACACACACCGTGAACACACTGGCCATCCTGGGCACACCCGCTGAAGACTGTGACACTAAGCATGTTTTGTAAATATCCTAAATTAGAGCCGGGTGATAAATAATATATCGCGATTGCAATACAATTTATGTGGATAGCAGTGATAAGCTCTGGACAGTTTTACTCTAAATGGATTAATCTAACAGCTGATCACACAGCAGAAGTAAAGGCGACAACAGCCAGTCAGTGCATGCTGCTAATATGTCAACATGTTCTGCGTTTCTCTGTGAGAATGAATGGCGCAGTTTCATCTATTACACACAAACTCAAACACACATGATGCTTGCGGTGTTTTTAGCGTCTGCATCTCAATAAACGAGGACATGAACACATGAACATAATCTTCAGAGCAACTCTCAGAGTTACTTTACAAGCTTTTCAATGTTTAATTTGATAAAAACTGTCGTCAAATACACACTGAAACTAAAACTGTAAGATCTTCAATACAAACTGTCAAAATATAAGTTCAGTTTAACTTGAAGAATTATTACTATATACTAAAGTGTAATTCTCAAAGTATTAATCATAATATTAATACTTTTAAGGAATATCATGCAACCAAATTATATTGAATCATAAAACACAGAATCCATAAAACATTATATATAT
>NW_015548286.1:362738-389934 GCF_001515605.1 Sinocyclocheilus anshuiensis
CTCACAGACTTTCATCTTCCTGAAATGAGAAATTAAGAGGATGTGATGATACAGACGTGACGTGTGGCCAAATATGGTGACCCATACTTGGAATTTGTGCTCTGCATTTAACCCATCCAAGTGCACACACACACACCGTGAACACACACCCGGAGCAGTGGGCAGCCATATTGCTGCGGTGCCCGGGGAGCAGTCGGGGCTTCAGTGCCTTGCTCAAGGGCCTCACCTCAGTTGTGGTATTGAAGGTGGAAGGCAGCGCTCTACATTCACTCCCCCCACCGACAATTCCTGCCGGATCTGAGACTCAAACCCACAACCTTCGGGTTACAAGTCCGACTCTCTAACCTTTAGGCCACGGCTGCCCAGATGGACTTTTGTGGTGCTTGTGATGCAGAATGCTCACTAGTTTTGCCAATGCCCACAACTTTTGTCAATGAGATTTTCAGAGACTTGCTCAACCAGTTTGTAGTCTACATTGATGACATCCTGTTTTCTCCAAGGAAAGCAAGTGAAACTCTGTCTGAATTTTACTTACTCATCTTCTCAACCAACAGCTATTTCAAAGCTTTAAAAAATGCATTCCTGGGCTATATCATTAGTCATCACGGAGTAGAAATGGATAAATCCAAGATCAAGGAGGTTAAAGAGTGGTCAACCCCCACAACTTTCAAGGAACTCCAGTGGTTCTTAGAATTCACTTCTATCTGCAATTCATTCAGAATTACAGTACCATTGCTTCTTCAATCACCTCTTCACTACTAAAGGAAAGCCAAAGAAGTTGACATGGATCAAGGTTACTCAGGAGAAGAATGGAAACACTGGTTGGAGGGAGTTCTTAATCCTTTCCATGTGATCACAGATCATAAGAACCTCAAATATATCATAAAGAGCAAGAGACTATACGCAAGGCAAGCCCATTGGGCTCTCTTTTTTCACCAGGTTCAATTTCAGAATTATGTACCAATCAGGCACTAACAAGGAAGATGGCAAGGAAAAAGCTCTATTTCACATTCTAGATTGGCCAAATTCCTCTCCAACCCCCACCAGTTGTAATTTCTCCAGTAAGACGGGACATTTGCTAAAACCCTTTTCAATCAGGTCTTCAGGGTTTTTTATGGATTGCCTGAGGATATTATCTCCAACAAGGTATGGAGAATGTTTTGTTATCACCACAACATTAATGTCTGTCTAATGTCTGGTTATCATCCTCAGGCAAATGGTCAGGTGGAGAGACTCAACCGAGAGACTGGATGGATTTTTTAAATCTTACTGTAGTAGAAAACAGCATTGATAGGGCACTTCCATGGACTGAAAATGCTCAAAATTTCCTTGTACATTCATCCACTGGACTTACCCCTTTCTAATGTGTGCTAGGTTATCGGCCACCATTGTTTCCTTAGTCTAGGGAACTCTCTGAGGTCCCTGCAGTGGACGACTGGATCAGGAGGAGTGAAAAGTATGTGGGAGGGAACTCAAGTCAGGTTGCAACAAGCCATTAGAAAACAAAATATTCGAGGAGACTGAAAGGAAAGGTCAACACCCTGACTACCTGCCAGGCGAAATTATCTGGTTATCCACTCCAGACCTATGACTACATCTACCCAGCAGGAAGCTCAGACCAAGGTATGTAGGACCTTATAAGACAAGTAAATCCTGTGACCTGCAGAGCTTCCTGCTAATTACTTTATTTCTCAATCCTTTCATGTGTCCCTGCTGAAACATGTCCATACATCATTTGGTTCTAAGACTGCAGAGTGGACACCGTCATGACCCTTTGAAATTCACGCATCTCATGTATACTTAGTTTGGAAGATTCTAGAAGAAGAGGTAATCAGATGCAGTGTCTGGTGGATTGGGAGAGATATGGCCCTGAAGAGAGAAAGATTGCAGCCAAGGACATTCTTGAATTATTGCTTATCAGTGATTTTCACTGTGACCATCCAGATCTTCAAGCATGTAGACCCAGAGGTCACCCTAGTAAAATAACACCTGGAGGTGTTCGTAGGAGGGGAGATCCTGTTCATTGTTCATTCTGCTGCCAGAGGGTGCTTTCACCAGAATACTAACCATCACGTCAATTTCCGGTTTCCTGTATAATTATTTCCTGTTCCTTTCAGTAAAAAGCCATGTTAACCCATAAGAATTGCTGGTTCTCACCTGCTTTACAGAGCGTTTTCTGTTGTTGTGTAGATTTCATGCGTATTGACTGATTTTCATGACTCAAGTTACTGCATTACTGCCAAGTATTTGTTTGCCATTTTGTGATTCTCTGTTTGTATCACCTAAGACTGAGCTTTGACATTGCCTGCCTCTGGAAATGACTGAGTGAGAAAATAGTTTGGTAAATGACACCTGAGCTGGTTAATACACACCACACAGCTGCACATTTGAACACATTATCTCAGTGTTCTGAGCGGTCCTGGTGGTCCCAAGTAAAACTGTATTTCTTTATAGATTAAATAATAACAACAAATATTTTTTAGTAAAGAGCATTTGTAATATAATTGACACAGACCTGAAGCCCAACTAACTTTAGCGTGTGCTGATATCATTTCCGATTCTGATATCTGAAAAGGCCTTTTTGCATCTCTTGCAGTGTTCACGAGTCCAAAAGCATGCAAAGGACAGTAAGGAGGAAGCTACTGCTTTCCAACAAGAATATTACTGCCATGGACCACATGGACGTTCTTCTAAGCTGAAGTTCAGGACTGATCCATAGCTATTGGAAAAATTTGGTTGTTGTTACTGCTGCTCAAGGAGGTTACACCTGAGGCTTTGGAAGCCACCATACTTCTTGTGGAAGCTTCATATGCTTCATATGCAAGAGAAATAGCCTTGACTATCCACTTGCTCATTCTCTGCTTAGTTACTGGGGGACCCTCATCCAGGTGTCCCAAAGCACACGAATAACTGATCAGATTTTTGCCACAGGGCAGCTCTGTGGAGATAAGCATTCCATGTCCTGATTGGGCATAGCAAATTCAGCTTCTCCTGAGAAAATAATCATCTTCTCCTAAGAAAATAATCATCTTCACCACCTTGGGGTGGAGTCTCCATTCAATCCCAACATGGGACCATGGGACAAGAACCAAGGCTTCTTCCATATAACCAAGGCATCTTTGCATAATCTTGTTCATGCAAAATGGGTCACCCCTCAGGGAAAATGCCCTTGAGTCGCAAATGAGCCAGAGCTGCATCTACGCACTTTGTAAAGGTCAGGGTGACAAGGCTAGGTCGAAGGGAAGAACCCGATACTAGTATGCTTGACCCCCGTAAGTGAACCTTAGGAACTTCCTGTGTTGTGGAAGGATGGATATATGGAAGTATTCATCCTTCAGATCTATCAATTCAAGTCATCACCTTTATTCATATAGAGTTTTATACAATACTGTGTCAAAGCAGCTTTACAGTTTTAAACATGTTGAGGCCTTCAGGGATGCAGAGCCACAGGAGAGATAGCCAAGCGCTTTTTCACCTTAGGCATCGCCAAATACCAGTGCTCCTTCAACCCCAAAATTGATAAGTAGTTTGAAACTTGAAAGCTGAAGACACGGAAGAGTATTATTTCTTTCACAATTTCCACACCTCAGTGCGCTTTGCTAGGCAGAAAGCTCTGGTCCAGCTTGCTTTTCTGACTGGCTTTATATCTCTCAGCTGACCAGTCAATAACCTCCACTAGCTCCTCGTATACAAAGGAGTGAGGTGGCGAGTCCTCGATTTCCCCTGCCTTGATTCTAAGCACATCCTTCTCTTCAGAGCTGGATAGCTGCAGCACCAGGCCCTCACTCAGAGCAGATTAAACTGCAGAGCATGCTTCAGATCTCTGAGAGAGAACACATCTCTAACCTCTCTGCTAAATCCATCTGCGATCCCCTCAATCTGAGTTTCTGCTCTGCTTCAGCAGATGCTGGACCCGAACCACAAGGAAGCAAGCCTGGGTGCCCTCTTCAAAGAGCCCCCGGTGGGAGAGGAACGTTCTTAGTGGTATTTGCTCACAATGAACACTGTCATTCCCCTCAAGAGCTGCCCAGCTAACAAATTTTTGTTGTAAGAACGTTTTTAAGACATTCTGTTTTGGTTATGGAAATATTAAAATGTCCAGTTTTCTTGATGTTAGTAGAATGGCAGCCTTGATGAAATCAACTGAAATAAAAGAAGACATTATATCTGTTAAGATCTCAGCAGTGGATTATTAACTTCACAAACAGCATTAACAGCTTCATTTATTACTAACCAGTTTGATTTTATTTCTTTCATTAATGTACAAAGGTTCTTGATAATTAACAGAGAGTTAACAAAGGTTTAGTTGTTGATATTGAAAATGTTTTGTTACCACTATCATGGTGATCAGTGTTTAGTTTAGTGCTTTAGTTGGGCTTTTTACTCTTGACTTTTGTTAACTTATTTCTCTTTTAATGATTGCAATAATATTTTCAGAGAACATTTGTGCATTGAAAGAGAAAGACGAAAATGCTGATCAATGTGTCTATTTTAATAGCAAGTAATGCTTACCCTTTTGTTTTGTAATTGACTTAATTATGAAGTTGAAGTGTTAATGAAAAAAAAAAGTAATAAGTTCAGCCATTGCGAGAGAACAACCACTTGTAACACCAAAGGCATCTTCCAAAAAGTCTACAGCCTCTTGTGTAAAAGTCGAGACATACTTAGACATTGTTGGATCATGAATGAAGAGACAGGGAGTCCAGAGTGGAGATGAAGAGTCTTTTATTAATGTAGCTTACTAGTCAAGTGTCATAAGAAGTGGCTGAGATCATAGAAATCAAAACTACATATACCTCCCTCTCTGCCTTGGCATATGTCCCAATTCCCGAGTGCACCATGCACTTGTTTATCAGTTCTAAACAGAAACATAGGAGGCAGTTCAGCCTTGCGTATAAAAATCAAGTGTAGCGTTAGTTCTGGCAGGTCACGTTAGTCAAGCTCGCGTCAGCTGACTCTCAGCTGATCCCCATCTACCTATAGGAATACGACACCTATCTAAGCATTCATATATAAGGTTCCTCAGTATTATCATCCGTTTTCGCATTGTTCAATAGCTAATTACCCTTCTCCATCCCCAGCTCCTCCTCTGTCAGTCAGGATTCAGCCTTCTGATTATCCTTTGAATCAGACTAATTCTAAATGTGTACATAAAATTATTAAACTTTAACTATATCTGCAATACATTTATGTTGGTTCTGTTCTGTTTACCCTGGGGGGTTATCGCTGCTCTCCCTGCTCTCATCCATGCTAGGCTGCATGGATGCGTAAGGAGTTCTTGCCCAGAACCATACCGCCAATCCAAACTGTATGCTAATTGTCAATCATCTTTGACGATAGTGGTCCTGACAGAATTATGATTATATGTTACAGATTATGAGAAGAATAAAAACTGAAAAATATTGAAAGCATATATGTTCCACAACATCAACAGTCATCATACAAACCTCAACAATGGTGACAATCAAAAATTATTCAAATATAAATAGTACAATAATCCAGCTGCATAAGTTCCCTTAAGAAACAAAAATAAATGGGAATATACTACAAAATATAATGTGATATATTACATAATACATTTCCATATGAGGGAAACTAGTGCTTATATTTTTTAATATACTGCAATATATGCATTGACCATGTATGGCTATATAGATACAAATAAAAATATTTATAAATTAAGACAAAAATAGCATTACTTGTAATATTCATAAAGCTTTATAAAAAAAAACGTGTATATATATATATATATATATATATATATATATATTTGTTTCGTAAGGATATCCTTTATTGTGTACATATATTTCACATACATGTTCCCATATAAATGGGAATGTACTGTATGTACAGACATATATACACACATTCACGGAATGAGTTACAGCAGATTTCTAGTTCCCAGCATGCTATGCTTCTGATTGTTAAAGAAGAGTACATGTTAAATGTTATTTCACGTGTTTTTGCTCAATATTAATATAGCAGGGAGAACTGTTAGTGTTTAATTTTCTATTATTTTGGAATTTAAAAGGGTTTTAAAAGGGTTTCTGGTATGTTTCTAATATGTGGTGAGTTTTTGGGGTTACTGTTGTGCTGAGCCTGTGGTTAGGTTGACAATTGGCCAAACACAATTAAGACTATATGTTATTTTATTTAAAAAAGTTATGACTGTGCACTCTTCAGCACAGTGATAGTCTCTTTTTGCTCTGTGCTTGTGATAATGTTATGAGTAGTTATGTGTGAAATATATAAAATATAAATAATTCTAAAAATGTAAGAAATATAATATATAAGAAATAGATTTTCTATAAACGTGGGTATGTACTGCATGAGTAAATATATATTCAATATATTTATACACACAGTACCATCTCTTAAAACATTCTTTCAAACATTTGAACACCTGCTGTTAACAAGCAGAATCACTGAAGGAAAGAGAAACAACAACAATAGAAACTACAACTGACTTCCAGCGACAGCCTTGATAAAATCAACTGAAATAAAAGAAGACCTTAAACCTCTCAAGATCTCAGCAGTGGATGATTAAACAACCAAACAGCATTACCAGCTTCATTTATTACTAATATATTTATACACACGCAGTACCATCTCTTATCACATGTACATCTAGACTATATGTTATGAAGTGTATTACTGAATATAAAATTTCATATATTATGATATATAAGTAAATGTGTTGTCACATACATAACCCCTTATGTGTTATTCAATGTATTGTAAAATATAACACTATATTATTCTGTATATATTTCAATATAAAATGTATATATACACTGTTAAATCATTTAATATATTGATCATTCATATATAAGGAAATATATTTTCTTTGCGTAAGGGAATATAATTGATCATAAATATATGGAAATATATTTTTGTTCCATAGGGGTTATTTATGCCACAATGCATGCTGGGAGCTGTGAATAAGTTTTGTATGCTGACAAGAAGCATATCAACATTGTTGTGTTTTATGTGCCGATTGTTGATGTCTGTGAGTGTCTAAATGACACCGTAGCTAATAATTTCACAATAATTTTTTCTCACAATATGTTTTCATAATATCTGATTGTCACATGTAGTATCACATGGTCAGTAACACAATATTTTAAACACATTAATAACAAAACACAAGTGATCAGTGCTTAGAATTCATTTTCATAAATTTAAGAGAAAAGTTACAAACAATAACTATGGGATAGGCTATAAAACTTTCCCATGTTCCAAGGATGTTCTTTTAAAAAAGCACACACAACCTTATTCATTTGAAGTTAGTTGTCATTCTAAATGTTCAAAGTATGTTACAGAAATGTTGAACATTTTCTCCCAGCATGATAAAACATTTAAAAAAAAACTTCTACAAAAATGTATTAATAACATTTTTGTGCTAACCTTTTGAGAACATTATTAAAGACCAGATAACTTTGAACAAACCAACGCCAATGCCATTGGATTTCATACGTGCTTCAACATATTCCAAGGGTTCACAATTTTCTTCTAAGAATGTTGCTGTTAAGTTATTAAACGGTATTTTAGAATGTTAACTGAACATTTAAAATATCAAATTATTTTGCTATGTGAACATTAAGGGAACATTCCATTTTAATATTAATTTGCAAAATGTATAAATAACATTTTTGAGAACATTAAGACCTCTGAACAAACATTCTTGGGAGTGACGTTTCAGAGGGTGAGTGGGAGGGTGAGCTCTTACAAGCTCGTCTCAATTACACGCACCCTCCTAAACTTCACTTCCATCCGGGTCATGGCACCAATTCTACTTCTAACCCCAGTTCTACTTGCAGGGGCGCTTCTATGATTTATGGGCCCTTCTGATCAGGGCACTTGGAATCGTATTAACCTTCCACCCCATTACAGTGCCCCTGTCTACTTGCCCCACTCCGAGCAGCATTAGAAACTGGCATTTCTGGCATAGGTGGCAGGCACGCTAAGAAGGATGCTAAATACCATAGCCCTTAGCATCAGTCGATAGGACAAAAGTATTAATTATTATATTATATTATTATTATTATATTAATTTATTATATTAATTTAAACAATTATTATCAGACAATTATTTAAACTGCGTGTAGCTATATCAAACTACGTGTTTTCTGCATAAAAATAAGGGTCGTTTTTGGCTTTGGACTAAAACAAAAAGCAGAAGGGCTTATTGAAAAATGCTAATTCATTCTCTCTTCATTCTTTCGCTTTTCGCCAGGAATATAGCCATTTCCCCGGTAACCACAGTAAACAAAGCAGTGCAGCACCTGATTTTGCAACTTGCAGCGCTCATATTTAATCAATTAAACCATAGCCTTTTGAAGTGTAAGCTATATCTCAATTTGCATGTATATTTGTTTTTTTCACCGGAGCACCACCTGAGTCTTCTCCTCCCGTCCCATTTCTACAAGTGGCCTTTCCTCGTAAAAATAAGGGTCGTTTTTGACTTTGACTAAAACAAAAAGCAGAAGCTTCTGCTTTTTGTTTTAGTCAAAGTCAAAAAGGGCTTATTGAAAAATGCAAATTCGTTCGTATTTTCGGTTCTCTTCATTCTTTCGCTTTTCGCCAGGATAGCCATTTCCCCGGTAACCAGCAGCGCAGCACCTGATTTTGCAACTTGCAGCGCTCATATTTAATCAATTAAACCAGCCTTTTGAAGTGTAAGCTGCAGCCTATCTCACTTTGCATGTATATTTGTTTTGTTTTTTTCACCGGAGCACCACCTGAGCTCCTCCCGTCCCATTTCTACCAGATCCTTTCCTTTCGCGGTAGTCATCACTGTTGTAGGTTGCCAAGTTGAGGTGACAAATGGGTTGAAATTTGTATGTGTCGATTGTGTGAGAAGGATGCATTTCATACAAGATCTGGCATCTGGGCAACCTTGGAATTTGTTGACATGATTATTAAATTGGATTGAGAAAGCCAATTTACTGATCTACTATTTAAACTTATTATTATTCTTCTGAGCCAAAATTTAAACACTATCTCCTTCTAAATGCATGCTGGGAGCTGTGAATAAGTTTTGTATGCTGACAAGAAGCATATCAACATTGTTGTGTTTTATGTGCCGATTGTTGATGTCTGTGAGTGTCTAAATGACACCGTAGCTAATAATTTCACAATAATTTTTTCTCACAATATGTTTTCATAATATCTGATTGTCACATGTAGTATCACATGGTCAGTAACACAATATTTTAAACACATTAATAACAAAACACAAGTGATCAGTGCTTAGAATTCATTTTCATAAATTTAAGAGAAAAGTTACAAACAATAACTATGGGATAGGCTATAAAACTTTCCCATGTTCCAAGGATGTTCTTTTAAAAAAGCACACACAACCTTATTCATTTGAAGTTAGTTGTCATTCTAAATGTTCAAAGTATGTTACAGAAATGTTGAACATTTTCTCCCAGCATGATAAAACATTTAAAAAAAAACTTCTACAAAAATGTATTAATAACATTTTTGTGCTAACCTTTTGAGAACATTATTAAAGACCAGATAACTTTGAACAAACCAACGCCAATGCCATTGGATTTCATACGTGCTTCAACATATTCCAAGGGTTCACAATTTTCTTCTAAGAATGTTGCTGTTAAGTTATTAAACGGTATTTTAGAATGTTAACTGAACATTTAAAATATCAAATTATTTTGCTATGTGAACATTAAGGGAACATTCCATTTTAATATTAATTTGCAAAATGTATAAATAACATTTTTGAGAACATTAAGACCTCTGAACAAACATTCTTGGGAGTGACGTTTCAGAGGGTGAGTGGGAGGGTGAGCTCTTACAAGCTCGTCTCAATTACACGCACCCTCCTAAACTTCACTTCCATCCGGGTCATGGCACCAATTCTACTTCTAACCCCAGTTCTACTTGCAGGGGCGCTTCTATGATTTATGGGCCCTTCTGATCAGGGCACTTGGAATCGTATTAACCTTCCACCCCATTACAGTGCCCCTGTCTACTTGCCCCACTCCGAGCAGCATTAGAAACTGGCATTTCTGGCATAGGTGGCAGGCACGCTAAGAAGGATGCTAAATACCATAGCCCTTAGCATCAGTCGATAGGACAAAAGTATTAATTATTATATTATATTATTATTATTATATTAATTTATTATATTAATTTAAACAATTATTATCAGACAATTATTTAAACTGCGTGTAGCTATATCAAACTACGTGTTTTCTGCATAAAAATAAGGGTCGTTTTTGGCTTTGGACTAAAACAAAAAGCAGAAGGGCTTATTGAAAAATGCAAATTCATTCTCTCTTCATTCTTTCGCTTTTCGCCTGGAATATAGCCATTTCCCCAGTAACTGCAGTAAACAAAGCAGCGCAGCACCTGATTTTGCAACTTGCAGCGCTCATATTTAATCAATTAAACCAGCCTTTTGAAGTGTAAGCTGCAGCCTATCTCACTTTGCATGTATATTTGTTTTGTTTTTTTCACCGGAGCACCACCTGAGCTCCTCCCGTCCCATTTCTACCAGATCCTTTCCTTTCGCGGTAGTCATCACTGTTGTAGGTTGCCAAGTTGAGGTGACAAATGGGTTGAAATTTGTATGTGTCGATTGTGTGAGAAGGATGCATTTCATACAAGATCTGGCATCTGGGCAACCTTGGAATTTGTTGACATGATTATTAAATTGGATTGAGAAAGCCAATTTACTGATCTACTATTTAAACTTATTATTATTCTTCTGAGCCAAAATTTAAACACTATCTCCTTCTAGAGCTTTCAAGCTACAACCACCAAACTCGGGTCAGACCTTCAGACTGGTCTGACTCGGTGTGCTATATCTTTTCTAACTGATCCGACTTATGGTTTTCATAAACCAGACTATCAAAACCACTTAAAATCTCATAGACTTTCATTGAGGTTGTGAAAACTTTTATACAATGAGACTTATGGTGTTTTTAAGCTGTCTACTGCCATAGCAAAGCTTAAAAACTCCCTACTGAAAAAACAGCTAAAACCAGCTTAAGATGATTGGCTGCTTTGGCTGGTTTTAAAGTGGTTTTGGCAACATTTTAGCAGGTCAGGCTGGTCTTAGCTGGTCAAGCTGTGAGACCTGCTAAAAGCCCAACCAAGCTTAACCCAGATATTTTCAACTTAAACCAGCTTAGACTAGGCAACCAGCCTAAGCTGGTTTTAGCTGGGTTTTTACTGAATCAACTGGGTTTAGCTGGTTTTAACTGTATTTGCATAGAAACATGCAAACAAAATGCCAGGGCATAGAAACATGCAAACAACATGCTAGTAACTTGCTAATAATGCTAACAACATGCTAGTAACATGATAATCATGCTAGCAACATGCTAGTAACTTGTTACTAATGCTAACAAAATGCTAGTAACATGCTAATCATGCTAGAAAGAAGCTAGTAAACATGCTAGTAACTTGCTAATAATGCTAGAAACATGCTAGCAACATGCTAGTAAAATGCTAATCATGTTAACAACATGTTATTAACATGCTAATCATGCTAGCAACATGCTAGTGACTTGCTAATCATGATAGCAACAAGCTATTAAAATGCTAATCATGCTAGAAACATGCTAGCAACATGCTATAACTTGCTAATCATGTTAGTGTCATGTTAGCAAAATGCTGTTAACATGCTAATCATGCTAGTAACTTGCTAATCGTGCTATAATAATGCTAGCAAAATGCTATTAACATGCTAATCGTGCTAGAATCATGCTAACAACATGCTAGTAACATGCTAACCATGATAGCAACATGCTAGTAACTTGCTAATCATGTTAGAAACATGCTAGCATTATGGTAGCAACATGGTAATCATGCTAGAATCATGCTAGTAACATGCTAATCATGTTAGAATCATGATAGCAACATGCTAGTAACATGCTAGAAACATGCTAGTAACTTGTTATTCATGTTAACAAAATGGTAACATCATGCTAGTAACATGCTAATCATGTTAACAATATGCTAGTAACATGCTAATCATGTTAGAAACATGCTGGTAACTTGCTAATCATGCTAACAAAATGTTAACACCATGCTAGTAACATGCTAATCATGCTAGAATCATGCTATCAACATGTTAGTAACTTGCTAATTATGCTAGCAACATGCTAATCATGCTAGAAACATGCTGGTAACTTGTTAATCATGCTAACAACATGTTAACCATGTTAGAAACATGCTAGCAACATGCTAATCGTGCTAGCAAAATGCTAGTAACATGCTAGTAACATGTTAATTGTGCTAGCATCATTCTAATCATGCTAGAAACATGCTAATCATGCTAAAAACATGTTAGAAACATGCTAGTCATGCTAGAAACAGCCTAGCAACCACCCCAGGTACCCTAGCAATATGTTTTATATCTATTTTTCTGATAGACTGTGTTGCCTTGAAAACATTCAAACTTTAATCTTTAAAACTATTTTAACTTTCAAACTACTTCAAACTGAAAACTTTCAGACTGCAAGCTTTTAAAACTACTTCAAACTTTCTGGCTAGGCTTTTTCGAGCCAACTTAAAGTTTGTCTACAAACTTTACTCATCTAGTTCATATAATGAGGTTTGGGCCATACAAATTACGGGAGTTTTACCGGAGGCGAATGCAGCAAACATATAAAATACGCCCAGTGGGAAAAACGGGAAAATATTTCAACGGGATGATAGTGGGATAGAATGGTAAAATACGGGAGAATCCCAGGAAAAATGGGAGGGTTGACAGGTATGATTTAGAGATCAATGATTTTCTTCTCTCTTACTCATTACATCTATTAATTCAAATTCTACACGCTCGTCCAAGGACATATCTCTGTTTATTAAGTATTAAGCAAAAGTATGTCTGACCTAATAAGGGAATGAAAAAGTACTTCAATTGAAGTGTGCACTTTTGTTTGTCAGTCCAAGTCATTAGCATGTTTTTTTTGTTGTTTTTTTTTTTCTCAATGCCAGCAGTGATCTAAAGGTTGGGAGACACTTGTGTTTTTCTTGGCAGTTTGCCAGGTAGTCATAGCTGGTAGAGGCAGATAAATAACACTCTTTTCTTCATGGTCCAAATCCTATTTGAAAACAATATGACTACATTGTGGATGGAATGTCTATTTTTATGCTGTTGGAGTATGTGTTTAAGGGTGGGGGTACAGATAGTATTGCAACTCTCAGTATGGAAATTGCAAAAGGGATTTGGAAATAAAAAGAGAAACTCTGTGTGATGGTTTTAACCTGCTGTCATTCCTGGAGAACATCTGGAGTTCATCTGCATTGTTGAACAGCTTTTCTCAGTGGGCCCACTAAAGCACCTCAATCACTTGTGTAAGTTGTTTGCTAAATTGGTTAAGAAAATTAATGAATTTTCAAGGCATCCTTCTGTTAAAATGAACAAAAAAGTGTTTTACTGTATGTCCACTGCATTCACTAATCCTTTGCACATGATATCCATGTGAGCATACCAAGAAGGCATGTTACATAATTATCCATAAAGCACTTTTGGTCACACTTTATTTTAAGGTCCAGTTCTTACTATTAACTAGCAATTAACTATGACTTTTGCCTCAATAAACTCCTAATTACTGCTTGCTTAATAATAGTTAGTAAGGTTGTTGTTAAGTTTAGGTATTGGGTAGGATTAGGGATGTAGAATATGGTCATGCAGAATATGTGCTTTATAAGTACTAATAAAGAGCCAATATGCTAGTAATATGCATGCTAATAAGCAACTAGTTAATAGTGAGAATTGGTCCCCATACTAAAGTGTTACCGCACTTTTTAATGGAGCTCCATTCATTGGAATTGTAATGCATAACCAGAAGTTCTAGAAAAGTAGTCCAACTTCAAAAAGACAGTATATACATCCTTTGTACAGCTCAAATAACACACATATTAGTACTAAATATTTCTTGTAAATACTAACAAAATGCAAACTTCACATTTCTGCTTTTAAACCCTGTGGTACACTTGCCCCATAGATTCATATTGTACGTCACTCATGTATAACACTCATATTTTGTAAGACATACTTTATTTTTAAGGCAGAATGTAGAAAATGTTGAGATGATCAAAATAGGATTAAATTCTATATAAATATAAAGTAAGCATTTAGGTAATTTAGTATAAGCAACTTAATATTTTAAGTAGTGATCATTTATGCTGTCAAGTTTGATGGTGAAGGTAGAAATGACAGGCTACTGAGTAGCTCTGTGATCGCTGATCCTCAAGTGTACAAAACCATTTGAGGTAGAACTTGCTCATGGAATGTATTTATGAAAAGTAAAATTTTGTAATACTATTTACCTGTAAAGGGGACAGTTTGAATTTGCTTTTATAGCTTTTAAAGCTATAAACCTCATTTGAACCTCATTCTGTTGCACCTTTTCCTGAGCATGCCCATTGGAGAAGCATTGTGGCTGGGGGAACGACCCATAATCCTTTGCACATTAATATTTGTGTGTGTGTGTGTGTGTGTGTGTGTGTGTGTTTGGTCAAGATATGGGTAATTATGAGGATGTGTACATTGAATTTTTTCTTTAGAATTAAAGGATAAATCATATGTGGGATAAAACTGTGTTTTTGATTGATTGATTGGTTGGTTGGAGTGATTAGTGTTCCTTTTTGTCAGGTTTGTTATGTTATCTGAAAGTTAACAACTACCATTTAAAAGTTATCAACACATAATTTTGTATATTGTGGATTTCAAAGTCAATAGTTGTGGAAAATTTTTTTTTTTTATTATTATGTTTAGGAAGTATCACAAAGTATTCATAAAGAGCTGGGAAAGCAGAGGAAAAAACACCATCGTCATTAGACTTCATGAATCATCATGAATTCTTTATTAAAGATAATCAGAAGACAGCCTGATGAAGCTTTTGATTCAGGCAGTGGCAAAATTTTAATTTGTCAACAATTTTGTAATGTTTTGAAAAGTTTTTGCAAAAACTTGCACCAGGGTAAAAATCAACCTCCTACCAAACAAACACACCACATTTAGTTCAACATGCTCAAACATCACCAACTGCACATAAACATTATGTCTTGGCCTTAAATGGTCTGAGCACTGAAGAAGGCCACATTAGAAGGATGTAGGATCAAGAACAATGGGCATAAGTGTCAAAAAAGAGAGCTATAGACAGAAAGAGACCCAACTGAACAGCAGAGAGAAATAATGTTAAATTGTGTTTGGCATGAGGCCATGGGCGTATAAAGCACAAGCTCTCTGCACAGCTAGAGGTCTATTATAAGATTTTACAACTGAAATAAACAGTCCTGACATATCACAGTAACCGTGTTGAGCCATTCAGAATTCTGCTAAGACAAAACACCTACAAAAAGTGGTAAAAGTGCACTTTTGTTTGAACACACCTGAAAAAAAGTGGTAAAAGACTGGATTATTTAATAATTAAGTTATTATTAGTGACATTTTAGCCATAATATTCTGAGTATTTTCTTTAAGCTTCCTGTAGGTCATTGATGACCGCTTACAACCCCATGGCGTAAGATAATGGTGAGAGTGTTGAGGATAAACTCCTTAAATACATTTTTCACAAAACTATATGTAGATTTTTTTTTTTTACTACGCAATTACTTTGCTACTTTTTTGTACTTTTTTACTACAAAATTATTTTATATATGTTTCTTCTGATTTTTGCATGCCCCAGTTTTAGTTGACAGAATACTGAATCAGTATCTTTTATCATAGTGTATCTAGTCCTAAATTTGTTAGTGTCTTACTGTTAAATATCTTGACTGCTTTCTTTCTGCTTTCTCAACAAATGAGGCTAATTAAGTGTTTAAAATCACTTTGGCCTTCACTCTATTATAAATCCATGACACTCTCCCTCTCTGTTTCTGTCTTTATTTCTTGCCTCCATATGAAGGCAGCTACCTCCCAGGATCTTAAAATAACTGCAATCTCTCTTGTTATTATAACAGTCCCCAATCTCCCCTGAACTATTCTTTCTGCCTGCATTAAACCTCCCCACATTTGTCTTGATCTAATCATCAGTGTTCACAAGGGAAATCTATTTCCCATTTCATACTCCTGAACAGATCCAGAGCGCAACTCTGAACTCGACTGAAACTCTTTTCATCTCTTCTCGTTATTTTTGGGCCTCAGATGTAGCTTATGTTGATGTTTCTGGGCCATTACTCAGATGTTCGAGCTGATGGAACTGTTAGGGCATGTCTGTTGTTTGAGGAGCCTTATTTGGAGACAGTGGTTTGTCACTCATATTGTGAAAATGATCAGATTTCTCACTATTGTCAGTGCAGATAACAATAGCCAGATATGATGTTCTGTTCTGTTCTGTTCTACTCTAATTATTCTTCCTGCCCTGACAAAACTCCATATTCTTGCTTAAATATCCATAACATACTGCAGGGACACCACAGACTGTCTATGATCGTACTGCTGATATGCTATTTTTCACATATAATGTGTAAAATGTCTACTTTATAATCTTCCGCTGTTTCTCTTATTGCTGAAATGGAGCTAACATGTTTTGGAATTGATCTCTGGTATGTTAAATTAGCAATCAATCATAGTCAACTTGATGTCAGAGTCCTGGCTTTAACTGATGGCTTTGTCAATAAATGTAATCTCAGCCTGTTTAACTGGCTGTTTCTGGGCTTTCAGTATCTTTGTGTGTGGTGAAAATGGCCAGGTTGTTAAGGGTACTCACTTACAGTCTTTAATCTTAGTGATAAGGGGTTAAAATGTGCAAACAATAAAGCAGTTTAGGATTCAAGCTTGGTTGGCCACTGTCAAACATTGAGAAAGAAGTGACTGGATTGAGTTTATTATCCCAGGAATGATTTCAGAATTCCAGGATTTTATGGGGCTTTATTCTGATTATGTGGCCAAAAGTACTAAAAAGGAAGCAGCTTGTCTGAACAATTTAGATTTCACTCAGCTGAGCATAAATTAAAAATGTATCTTCAGAACTTGAAATTTCTATGACATTTTAGAATTTTATAGTTTTCCATTTACCTGAAAATCACAATTTTAAAATTTCATAATATTTCCAGGTATTCCATGAGTGTGGGAACCTTGAAGTTGTACTATTGTAATTACATGCACAGACTTACTAATATACCTAACTTACAAACTAACATACTCAGTAGTACATAAGACCAATTAAAAACATGGTCTTGGCATTTTTGTGGTATTTTTATGTAAAGATGAAGGGCACAATTTTAAATGGTATATCAAAAGGCACTGCTGGATTAAAATGCTTTTTCAAAGAGTTGTTTCAAGCTAATTTCTGTAACTGGACACACGCCACTGAAAAATTAAAAATTATTTTAAAAACAATGACTTAAATATACATCAATATCATTGACATATCACTCAGTCAATTACAATTTTTAATTAACTGCCAGTCTTAGATAAAACATAAGCTGAGGCATCTCACTTCTAGACCCATTTTGGTAAAGTGTGTAATTGGTGCACTTATAGTTGGTGTATAGGCCATCACTTGATGTCCCAAACATGGCAGTAGCCAGCTATGAGGTCAGCGGACCTCACTAATTTTTAAATCCTGGTTACGGCTATGGTCCAAAACACTTATAGTCTCATTATCTTTGTAATGACTCTAACCCACAGCCAAACTCTAGTCCTGACTCCAATTCTCACTCGAAGCCTCTATTTATGACATTTAGGACAAATAAAAATAGGGCTGCAGATGGTAGCTGAAAATTGGAGCTAAAGAAATGTCTCAGCACAGACCCTTAACGTTACAAGATCCAGGAAATAGTCACTTGAGATACATTAGCCATCTCGCTTGTTTTCCAAAACACTGTCACTGGATGCATTAGAAAACTCAGCGGCCAGATAGACAGCACAGTCTAATTGGTCTATTTTTGATCCTTTTAATATATGGTTTTAGAAGAGGTATAAAAACCCTGAGTAGGTTGAATATTGGCTGTAAACATGCCTGGAGCACTTGCGGTGACCAGAAGAACATGGGCAATGACAGCCACAACCACACCTCCTTACGTCACGTTATGAATTCCCAAGAAATAGTCACTCAAGATGCATCCACCAAGAATGGCATGAGATGTTTTATGTTCCCAGAGCATTCGCTGGATACATTAGCCAAATTTTGTTGTGGTAGTTTTCTTCCTGTAATTGGTTTGTTTGTCAAACATAGGAGAGATGTCTTTGAGGGACTTCAGAGCTATAAAGTGAATTAAGGCATGGGAGAGGACAGTAAACATACCTGTTGCACTCATATAAAGAGACCCTTAGAGAAATACAAGAGAGGCATGACAGCAGAGGAGGCCTGGGCCATAATTACACATTTACCAGTTAATGCCTTTCACCCATCTTCCTCCTCATCCCCTAAACAGCTCTAACTCTTAGCTAATGGCTTGTGCTGCAATTGCAAACCAGATCCAGAAAGTTATCTCAACAATGCCAAAACCCAATTGCATTCTCAAAATCTAATTGCGTTCTTCAGTGAGATTAGTGAACTGTATTTCAGAGCTCTGCCCTGAATTCATGTCTTATATTCACCCATATTAGATTCAATGGAGAGCACTTTTGCAAAAGTCTCTTCTGAACAAAAGACCCCAGTAATCTCCTGAGTATCTCAGAAGAATTTCAGAAGAGATCTCAACAAAGTCTTTAACCTATCCACTCTTAGGTCACCAATTTTATAGCTCTGTAATCTATACTTTACATAAATAGTTGTAGTTATTTGTGTGTTTTATTTTTCCTAAAGTAACACAACTGCACCCATCTGAAAGGCAGATATCATTAGACTCCAGGTAATGAGATCTATAATGGCGGTGAAATTTAAGTTTATTTGGGGAATTGTTAAAGAAACAATGGTAAATAAGAATTCAGGCTAACACTTTAGTATAGGGACCAATTCTCACTATTTACTAGTTTCTTAGCATGCTATAATACTACTTATAAAACACATATTCTGCATGACCATATTTTACATCCTTAATCCTACCCAATACCTAAACTTAACAACTACATAACTAACTATTGATAAGCAGTAATTAGGAGTTTATTTAGGCAAAAGTCGTAGTTAATATTTAATTAATAGTGAGAACTGGACCTTAAAATAAAGTGTGACCGATATCAGAAAGCAGAAAGAGCTATACTGCCAAGTATGTTTACACATACGAGGAATTTGTTTTGGTGACAGAAGCTTCCACAGCACAAACAGAATGACAGTGACAAGACAAGACACAGATAATAAAAAGAATACAAATATAAGTGTATAGGAAATAACAATATACCAAAAAATAATACCCAATATATACAAAGTAGACAATAGATGGTATTTGTGTCTACAGGTATGTTATGTACAAATGCAAGGAAATGTAAAAAGAGGTATGTGTGTTAAATAAATAAATGTATAAATAGTGTTGTGTATTACACGTTTATTGCCAAGTTAGCTGTTCATGAGATGGATTGATTGAGAAAAGAAACTGTTCTTATGCCTAGTCGTTCTGGTGCACAGTGCTCTGTAGCGTTGACCAGATGGCAACAGTTCAAACAGGAAGTGGGCTGGGTGTGAGGGGTCTAGAATGATTTTGTCAGCTCTTTTACTTACTCTGGATGAGTGTAGTTCTTGGGGAGTGCATGGGGAGGGTTGTACCAGTGATTCGCTCAGCAGTCCAGATTATCCGCTGCAATCTTCTAAGGTCTGATTTGGTAGCTGAGCTGAACCAGACAGTTATAGAAGTGCAGAGGACGGATTCAATGACTGCAGAGTAGAACTGTATCAGCAGCTCCTGTGACAGGTTGAACTTCCTCAGCTGGTGAAGGAAGGTTCTTGCCAATGGAGTCTATGTGGAACTCCCACTTCAGGTCCTGAGAGATGGTGGTGCCCAGGAATGACTCCATTATTGTTACAGTGCTGTCCATGATGGTGAGTGCGGGGAGTGCAGGGGGGTTTCTCCTGAAGTCCACCAGACTTGTCTCCATCATGGATGAGGCCGATAAGTGTGAAGTCATTTGTGAACTTCAGGAACTTGACAGAGGGGTCTTTAGAGGTGCTGTCATTGTTGTACAGGTAGAAGAGCAGTGGGGAGAGAACACATCCCAGGAGAGCACCAGTGCTGATGGTGAGGGTGCTGGATGAGAATTTTCCCAGCCTTACTAGCTGCTGCCTGTCTGTCAGGAAGCTGGTGATCCACTGACAGATGGAGGTGGGCACAGAGAGCTGAGAAGTCATTTGTGAACTTCAGGAACTTGACAGAGGGGTCTTTAGAGGTGCTGTCATTGTTGTACAGGTAGAAGAGCAGTGGGGAGAGAACACATCCCAGGAGAGCACCAGTGCTGATGGTGAGGGTGCTGGATGAGAATTTTCCCAGCCTTACTAGCTGCTGCCTGTCTGTCAGGAAGCTGGCGATCCACTGACAGTTGGAGGCGGGCACAGAGAGCTGAGTTAAATTGGACAGGAGGAGGTTTGGGATGATAGTGTTGAAGGTCGAGATGAAGTCCACAAACAAGATCCTCACATAAGTCCCTGGTCTGTCCCGATATTGTAGGATATAATACAGTCCCATGTTGACATTCACAGACCTGTTTGCTCGGTAAGCAAACTGCAGGGGGACCAGCAAGGGTCCAATTATGTCCTTCTGGTGGGTCAGCACCAGTCTTTCTAATGAATTCATGACCACAGATGTTGAAGCCACAGGTCGGTAATCATTTAGTCCTGTAATTTTGGGTTTCTTTGTGATGAGGATGATGATGGAGCGTTTGAAGCAGGAAGGGACTTCGCACAGCTCCAGTGATCTGTTGAAGATCTGTGTGAACATGGGGGCAAGCTGGTCAGCACAG
Organism: Sinocyclocheilus anshuiensis; assembly: GCF_001515605.1. NCBI lineage: Eukaryota > Metazoa > Chordata > Actinopteri > Cypriniformes > Cyprinidae > Sinocyclocheilus > Sinocyclocheilus anshuiensis. The sequence goes on from NW_015548286.1 coordinate 383,560, forward strand.
ATTTTTAGACAGGAGGTGTTAATAGATCCATGGAGAGAAGGTCAGAATGGGTTTTGCATGGAAGACAGTGTTTTTCAAACCTGCAATAAAACTCATTCAAATCATCGGCCAGTTGTTGATTCCCCACAGTGCTGGGGGATGGTGTCTTGTAGTCTTTCAGTCCTTTCCACACTGATGCAGGGTCATTGGCAGAAAACTGGTTTCTCAGCTTTTCGGAGTAGTTCCTCTTAGCCACTCTGATCTCCTTTGTCAGTGTGTTTTTGGCCTGTTTATACAAGACTCTGTCCCCATTCCTGTAGGCATCTTCTTTGACCTGACGGAGCTGTCTGAGTTTTGCAGTTAACCATGGTTTGTCGTTGTTGTAAGTTAAATGGGTCCTGGCAGGGATGCATATATCCTCACAGAAACTGATGTATAATGTTACAGAATCCGTTAGCTCATCCAGGTTGGTGGCAGCAGCTTCAAAAACACTCCAATCAGTGCAGTCGAAACAGGTTTGTAAATCCCACTCTGCTTCATTAGTCTATCTTTTTACAGTCCTTATTACAGGTTTAGCTGATTTCAGTTTCTGCCAGTACGTCAGTATAAGATTATCCAGACAGTGATCAGAGTTACATCTGTACACCACCTTTCGTTGATGTAGAAGTATGTTCCACCACCACACGATTTCCCTATTGATTCTGCGTCGCAATCCGCTCTGCACTGCTGGAAGCCCGACAAATGTAACGAGCTGTCCGGAATGGCTTCATTCAGCCAGGTTTCCATGAATGGATGTTAGGCAGCGCCGTTCTAAAGCCACGCTGTCGGAGCTTGATGAGCACGCCGGCTCGCTTCCCATGCTTGCACGTCTTAAAACGCTTGAACAGCTCCACCAACTACAATGTTTAGCAAAACGTCTGAGTAATCAAAAACCGGTAGAAGATTGTGTGGTGTGTACTGCCGACTGTTCAGCAGTTCATCCGTGGTAAAACTTATTGTGTTTGAAAAACAACAGACAGGAAAAACAAACAAAAAACATTAAAACAACTGACATTCTCAACAGAGTGATGAATCGACGAGTCACCATGGAAACACCATGCTGCTTCTTTCTTCTTTTGTTCAATGGTCATTTACATACTTACTGCATATCGCCACCTACAGGTGCATCTCAATAAATTAGAATGTCATGGAAAAGTTCATTTTTTTCAGTAATTCAACTCAAATTGTGAAACTCCTGTATTAAATAAATTCAATGCACACAGACTGAAGTAGTTTAAGTCTTTGGTTCTTTTAACTTTTCCACGACATTCTAATTTATTGAGATGCACCTGTAATTGATGGTTGTGCAATCATTCAAAAAAAAAAGTAATCTTTTAATCACTGAGAATAAGAATTATATTGTTTGTTTGATGCTAATTATGTAATAAGAAATATCACATATGTATTTTTATTATAGAAATACATTATGGAAAATGCAGATCCATGTGTGAGACAATCAAATATAATAAATACATTAGAATAAAATAGTATTACCTTGTTATAATAGTGTTTTATAATTAAAATATATTGATAACTAGTATATGACAATGAATATAATAACTTATTAAAATAATATTGTTACGGAGTAATCAGAACATGAGACGTGCGGATCCATGTGCAAAGCTTTTATTAAAAGACGTGGTCACAGGCAGGGTCGAAACACCAGCGAACAGGTATGGTACAGGCAAAACACAAGAGCACTCCAGTAAACAGGCTTGGGTCGATCGACGGTGAACAATATCCAACAGGGCAAGCTAAAGAGAGATAATCCAGGTACATAGCAATAATCCAGGCAGGGGGCAAACAGACTCCGAAACAGCAAGACAAAAAGGGTAATCCGAAAACACAGGCAAGAATCTGAACACAGGAAAACAGGCAAGGCAAGACTATGATTAAACTAGCAAAACTGGAACTGGCTCCGTAAAGTGCTATCACTAGGAGAGTAATAAACGCAGACAATACTCGGAGACTTAAGCAGGATCTGGGTGGATGTTATATAGTGTGTGTAATAGCTTTCAGGTGAGTGTGTGATTGGTTACAGCTGTGTGCAATCAGTGCAATGGATGATGGGAAATGTAGTCCAGGGTATAGTGCAACAGTCTGTGTAGTGTGAGAGTCCATGTAGTGAGCGCGTGACCTCTGGTGGTGAGTGAACATAAGTTCATAGACCGGATTCGTGACAAATATAATATTACCTTATAGGCTATATTACTTATAATAGTGCTTTATAATTAACATATATAACTATATACTGTATATATGTATGTATGCATATATATATATATATATATAAATATATTGTATATTTGATAACTATGTTGTAATCGTATATAATATTATAAGGTCACGCATGTGCTGATAGCGCTGAAGTAAACTAACTCTGAAACAGTACCTACTCCAGAGCAGGTTCGGTTCAGGGATTAAGTTGCTTCGGCTACTTACATACCCTGAGAGTTACCTCCGTTTTTGGAACCAAAAGCTGAATTTATTCGCTTACTTACCCTTAAACATACCCGGGTATGTCACATAATCTGCTTTCTGGAATACCCCCTGGAGATCTCCACACCTAGGCAGCCGTACGCAGCGCCATCTTGGTCTCTATAATAAGTGTCAGCAATGTGAAATATGACTGTTTGTTGTGGAGCTGAAGGGGTTTATTTATTTACACTTAAACTCAATTTCATCTCACGCTAAAACCCTCCGTCCCTCCTCTCTTGATTGAGAATATTTGGCGGACACTCAGATAGTAGGCATGAGCTTGTAGCTGTTCTCTTATCAGTACTGGATAGCACAACCATGTCAAAGAAAAGAGTGTTCTCTCTCTCTCTCTCTCTCTCTCTCTCTCTCTTTCTCTAAGGCATTTCTTGTATCATGCATTCCCCTGACAGAGCAGCTCTCAACGCTTCATATGAGGTGATTGGATATAGCAAACATGAAAATGTTCATGTCTGCAGCGTCTGAGAGAGAAATCAAACACTGTTCCACTCACTTAACTCATTCACTCTCCCAGTCGCCCGCTGGGAATTACTTCGACTGTCGACTGGCTCTTATCAGCTCCTCAAGGTTCAAATGACAACTAGACACGTATTTCACATGCAGTTACACACAGTCACCCATAAACATGTACAGGAGATGGAAGTTTAATTTGCTGTCATTTATAGGTTTTGTATTCACTATACTGGTTTTGAAAAATATTATTATCATATAATAAAACTAAAACTAAGGTGAAATCTAAACCATACTCTCTCCATGGGCTCTGGTTTGGTTCTGTGTTGTTGGCATGGCAATCAGTGTTACCAGTGTTTTTTTTTTGTTTTGTTTTTGTCCACTGTGTTGATTCAACATGCAGTTGATTTCTATAATAACAAGAAATTGTTAGCTCTATTTACTAAAAGTAATATATATATATATATATATATACACTGATGCTGATATTATCTAAATTAAACTGAAATTAATTTGAAATTTGAAAATACTTTTAAAATTAAGTAAAATTAGGAAACTATAATAACCTCTGGTTAAAAGGGTTTAGTTTGGAAATATTCTTTGTAAATATGATTGTGATTTGTTTAACCAAGAGCAGAAACATAATTACAGAAGTGGCGCACAGGGGGCATGCATTGAATACTGAAGAGCAAAGTCTGTCTCGCTCTCTCTGCGCGGTTAGACTGGGGTATTATCTAGAGGCTGATAATTATGAAGTGTGGTTACACATCACTTTAACTGCACCCTAACTGCAGATTAGTGCATTATGGCCGCTATTATCCTGACACAGTTTATAACTCTGTTAAACAGGATTTAGTATCAAGGACGAGTCAGCGTCAGTTACCTCTCCCTCCCTTTTCATTTGTCGTGTCTCTTTGCTGGAGGAGAACACAACCCCTGTGAAAGAGGAACCAGGGCCCAGTTGCATGAAAACCCCTTAGTGGTTTGACAGTGGTATCCTTGAGGCGTAAAAAAGTCAAGTCAAGTCACCTTTATTTACATGCCGCTCTATACAATACAGATTGTGTCAAAGCAGCTTTACAGTGTCAAACAGGAAAAAGTTTGTCAATAATGCAAGAGGACAATAACAAACAGTCAATTTTTTTAGTTAATGTCAGTTCATTGATGATTCAGTGATGTCATGATCCAGTTCAGCTGTCTTCCAATAGGTAAGTTTTTTTTATTAAAATATCCAAAAACCACTAGAACAGTGTTATATATTTTGCTGACTTGTGTACTTACATTATCCCAAATGTTTCGAAGAATGTTTAAGTCCAGAGAAATAAGCAATTTTAACTAGTGACACGGAGCGTGTCCATAGTGTCATTGTGTCGCCTGCCAATGACATCATAACCCCTCGATTTCCGGTTTTGTTTTGTAGAAAACATGGAAACACCAAAGACGCTTTAATATGTTGTGCGTTTTTATAGGTTTATAGATATTTACAGTTTTTATAGGTGATGACCACACAGAGTAGCATTATAACAGAACTTTCAAATGTATCTAGTATGATAAAACAGCGCTGCTTTACCCCACATACGCACGACCGGAAGGAGCGGAAGCGGTCGACTGTGGCATTATAAAAGCTGCTTTCCCTCCATGCAATACAAAATAGCTCTAGTTTTGTTTTCTTCCAGCTGCGCTCCATGTTCCAGGCTGCTCTCTTTAAGGCGCTCTCTTGCTTAGTTTATAATGCATTATAAAAGCATTATAAAAAAATGCTTTCGAGCCGTGTGTTCAGTGGCCTCGTTTCACTTCGACGGCTTCCAGCCTCACCCTGCTTTATTCTACTACGTTAATAAATCATTAGCTCATCCATGAACATGATTTCTGCCCTTCGTCTTTGGCTCTTTGTTTGTTTTGAATACGCGCCCTCTAGCGGCAAAAAATTACATATTGTGCCTTTAAATCTAAAGTATGATTACGACAATGACTAGGCCCTGACACATGTTGTCTGACCCCGATACAGTTCAGAATGTCTATAAATGCTGATCCCAATGCATCTTTTTCATTATCAACATGGATATTAATATCACCAACAATTAAGACTTTATCTGCAGCCAGCACTAACTCAGATAGAAAATCAGCAAATTCTTTGATAAAGTCTGTATGGTGCCCTGGTGGCCTGTATACAGTAGCCAGTACAAACATCACAGGGGATTTATCATTAACACTTATTTCTCTAGGTAGTGTTATATGAAGCATAATTACTTCAAACGTATTATACTGTACTTGAAACCAGAGCTCTGAGAAATACTGAAAATATTACTATAAATTGTAGCAACACCCCCTTTACCTTTTGGATGCAGCTCATGTTTATAACAGTAATCTTGGGGGGTAGACTCATTTAAAATAATGTAATCATCAGGTTTTAGCCAGGTTTCTGTCAAACAGAGCACATCTAATTTATGATCTGTGATCATATAATTTACAAAAAGCGCTTTTGTAGAAAGGGATCTAATATTCATTAAGCCAAGCTTTATCGTTTGTTTATCTGTATTATATCTGTTTTTTATTTGTTGAACATCAATTAAATGGTTACCCTTAAATTGTTTTGGACATTTTTTTTGTTTTGCTAGTTCAGGGAACAGACACAGTCTCTATAGTATGATATCTAGGTGAAAGAGTCTTTATGTGCTGAGAATTAACTGACTTCCGTGCAGTGTTGCCAACTAATTTTCAGGGGAAGTTGCTAAAGGAAGGTTGATTTGTTGCTAAAAGTTGCTAAATGATGTTGTGATGTCATTGCGGGATGATGTCATTACGTAATCTTGACGCAAAATTGTCAAATCTCAGCAAAAACATATATATTTTATATATGTTAATTTAGATTTGTTCGTAGCAATATAAATGCATAATATAATATTAAAATATAAATAACTATTTTTAAATCCATTGAATTATTTTTTATTATTAGCTAGTAAACAAGTAAAACTACACATTCTGAACAGTTATACTTTTAAGCAGTGTATTAGTAGTTACTTAGTATGCTACACTCTTAGAAAAGTCTGTAAATCTACTATGTTAATATGAAGGAATTTTCTGTATTGATTTTTCCACAGTTTTTTTTTTACCTGCATTTTTAATTACGCATTGTATTTTGTGTTTTCGGGTTACAGGGTTACAACCTTACAACGGATAACGGATAATGTCCTGGAAAATTACTAGCACCTTTTCCATTTTTCTACATATTTTTCTTACAGTGTACTAACAGTTAGTACACTGTAAGAAAAATATGTAGAAAAATGGAAAAGGTGCTAGTAATTTTCCAGGACATTATCCGTTATCCGTTGTAAGGTTGTAACCCTGTAACCCGAAAACACAAAATACAATGCGTAATTAAAAATGCAGGTAAAAAAAAAACTGTGGAAA
>NW_015548286.1:389944-408687 GCF_001515605.1 Sinocyclocheilus anshuiensis
TACAAGCTACTAACAAAGTGTCTCATAAATGAACAATAACAGTATTCAATTATTAAATTATTAAATTATTATTATTATTATTACTATTAAATTAAACAATTACAAATAGCAGCTTACTTAATTCCTGTGATGTGTGTACTGCTAGGCATCTTTGGTTTCCTCTTTTTGTGTCATTTAAATGGTAAATTGTGCCATTTTATCATTTGAGTCACTTATCAAAAGTTGCTAGGTTAGTCTGAAAAGTTGCTCAATTTAGCAACAAAAGTTGGCAACACTGCTTCAGTAACGTGAGGCAGCTAGCAGACGGTCGGTTTAGCTAGTCTGTCTGCTTCCTGACCCGGGCCCCAGTTAGTCAAGTACAAACTCTAAGACTCTAATATGTGCCATATTTCTACAGAGAAGTGTGGCGCCACCCTTGGAGGGATGAAGACCATCTCTTTTCAACAGGTCAGGTCTGCTCCAAAAACACATCCAATTGTTGTCCAAAAGTCCCTGAGGGGAAATGATTTTTAACTCTCACCCTTAGTGTTTATACTAATAATTAGAACACATTGTTTCCACATTGCACTCCGGCAGTGCCCAGCTACTCAAAATCCTGCCATGTCACAGGGCACCACTCACATAGTGAGTATACTATAGATGTGTGATATGCTCCCTGTAGCAGTGGTGACAGAGTTAGACATAATCATAAATCATTCTAAAGCCGAGACCTGAGGATGGTAGTGTTGCAGTAGCCTGTCCTCTTTCAGTTGAGAGTTGTCGGTGGATCCAGCAGTAGCTGCGACCTCCCTGGTTGACTTTGCTAGTTGTTTTCTCTTTTGTTGCCCTCTTTCAGCAGTTTAGCTTAAGTTGAGAGTGTGTACTGCATGCTTTCATGTAAGGGATGGTAATAAGGTTAGAAATGGTTATATGTTACAATTCTCAGATTGATAAGCTCGATGGCGGAAGCAGTACCCTGCCCTCTTCTAGATAGAAGTTGTCGACAGACGCAGCTGTAACTTTTAATGGACTGCGCTTTATCGCTTCCTCTGCTGCCCTATTGAGCACCATGAGCTGAAGGTGAAAGTGTGTATGCTTTGTATGCTTTTCTGTGTATGCTTTTCATGGTGGTAGAGTTTGAGGCATTGCACTGGTGTGGTAGCAATAAAGTAACCTGCCCTCTTCCATTGGAAGTTGTTGGTGGATGTGATCATAGTCGCTGGTCTCCCTAGTAGTTCCTATTTCCTTTGTTGCTCCCTTCAGCATTGTAATGTGGAGGTGAGAGCATCAATATAGAAGCATCCATCTATATATCCCTTCCTCAGAGTTCGCAAGGAACTGAGTGGACAGATAGGTATATAATCCAGCTATCTGTCGCCCTTCCCCAACATTGGCTGGGGTTGCTTCGCAGTGTCAGCATGTGTGCTTACTAGAACTCTATATTTACAGCGACTTTAGCTAAGCAGGGCAGCTAGTGGAGAGGTAGCAGGCGGTGTTGGTGGCCCTCTTTCTAACTGCCCCTTCCAGTCTTCTTCTAGAAGTAGTAGCTTGTCAATTTGGATTACTTCTTTAAGGGCAGTGTCAAAGTTTAAACGTTGTTGGCAGCTGTATTCCCTTGGGCATCCTGCCCTCTGCCTCTCCAAGTTATCTTGGAGTGCCAGTGTAGAGGTAGGATGGTAGCATAGTTTAGAGCCCTGCATTTCAGCCCGATGGGGCCTGACTTATTTATGCCTCTAGGCCCGGGCTTCGGCCCAATTTTCACGTGATAGTTCACACACAGGCCGGGTATTGGGCCTGTTTAAGTCTTCTCCTTCTTTATAAATTTTAGACATCCATTAATTAAGGTGATGGAAAAGATGTGCTGGCAAAAAACAAGAGACCATGTTACCGCAACTGTCAAGACTGGCTTGCATGGTGTTTAGTGTTCCCGCCATAGCAGCAGCAGCGAGTGTGCCTTTAGCGCAGCTGGAAGAGTTTTAGAAGGAGGACTGGGTTAAAACTAGAGCTGCCCCCGACTAAAGATTTTTCTAGTCAACTAGTAGTAGTAATTAATTAGATACTAAACTATAATGAACCTTTAATATATAGGCTAGCTAGCCTATTCCATGTTCAATCACACACATAAAAAGCTTGCCGCAAAGCACCAGCAAAAGTAACAACTGAATGTATCAGGAAAAAATAGTAAGGAGATATTTTTATTATTTATAAATAAACTAGTGTTTTTTTACTGCGGAGATGGCGAATCAGTGTCGGCTTCATCGTTGCAGCCGACACTACCTTGCCATCTCTGCCTTTAGAGAGAAATGCACCTTTAATGCGGATTACATAATGATACAGTTTTTGTTTTCGATTTGAATTGTTTTGTTTTAAAGTAGACATTCAAGCTTCCTGTAGATATATTTATCATGTGTAATGATAGTGGTGAGGCAAAGTAGCCTATACGCTGATTTTCTGTAAATTTTTTGTGACGCTCTTCAGTTTACAGAGACAGCAGAAAGCACGTCCTGTTTGTTTTCTTTATTTTACAAAAGAACAATGTTTTGTTGTTATTATGAGTGTATGCAAATAAAAGTAGACTCTTTACAGTTTTCGAATGATATACTACTTTTATCTGTATGGGCAAAAATCACGGAGTGTTTTAAGATGTTTCCACTGCTATCAAAGAAATGTTCACGCCGGCGCCTGCGTATATCCTGCAAGAGCATTTTCCGCACAAACACTTTATATATGCGCCTAATAGCACACATTTATCTAGCTTAACGTTTAAACTAACATTGTGAAATGCTTTAAGTGTTTTATATTTTTTTATATACACTTTCATCACTGTGTAATGGGGAGGAGGAGAAAAACAAAACAAAACAAAACAAAAAACACGGGCTCCAGTCTTACTCGGTCTGAGAATTTTGATAAGCTGTCAGACAAGAGCTGAGCTAGGGCTTGATCGTCTCGGGCCAGGGCCGGGCTAGGGCCTAGATTTGAGGCCCGTGCAGTGCTTTACCATAGTTATATGCCCAGAGAGTCCTGCGGACAGCCCTGCTAACACTGAATTGTGACCACATCGCACCTTCCATTGTTTGTCTGCGGCTGGGCCCAGTGGATAGATTTGTAGAGGTCTCTTGGGGATCAGCAGTAAGAGTTTTAAGATGTCATGCCCAGGGAATGGCGACAGATAAAGTAGGGAGCAGCTTGATCGTTGCTCTCCCTGTTGACCCCATTCCATTCACCCCCCAGTCTTAAAGGGATTGTTCAACCAAAAATGAAAATTTGTGCCGTTAATTTACTCACCCTCAGGCCATCCAAGATGTAGGTGGCCTTTTTTCTTGAGTAGAAGAAGTAAAGAAGATTTTTAGCTAACACTGTGGTCTTTGGTGATTCTTAAAATGCAAGTCAATGGGTGATCATCTTTGAGAAAAAAAAAAAGCATAGCAAGGAACACAAATTTTTTTATCCGTGGCTCCTGACGATATATTGAGGACTTATGAAGTGAACATTATTGTGGAGTGATGTCCAGTTCATGAACGAATCATTCTTTTGAATCAGTTTTTTGGGGGGAACTCGTTGAACCAGTTCACCAAAACAGGCTGAAGCATCTGAAACAGTTCGCAGCTCGAGCAGCACACATCTACAAGTTACTCAATCAAAACTCTCTTTCACCTGACACCTGACAGTCACTCCGACTTGAAATGAGCCAAAATACTGGCATATATGATCCTATGATGAATGAACTCATTCAGCGCTCCAATTCCTCCAACAGTCACTGTACTGAGGAAACAGTTTAACTTGGACCAAAGACCAATGAGTCACTGATATGCACATGCGTGAACTGAGCATTTAAAAGAAGGGGCAAAATTATTATTTTTTTATGGATTCTCATATGCTTTAGACAGGTAAAACATCCACGTTTCACATCATTTGGTGCTTTAATAATATAATTGTGTATATGTTATGTCATTGCATGATTATGTAAACAAACTAGGGAACTGAGCCAGTTCATTGAAACAAACTATCCGAAATAACCAGTTCACGGAAAAGAATCGGTTCCCTGTTGCCTGAGGCTCTGGATTACAGGTAATAATGTAAATAATGTTCAGTTTCATGCACAGTCCAATTGTTTCGCTTCATAAGACCTTAATATATCATCTGGAGCCAAGGGTATTCATTTTGTGTTCCTTGATATCCTTTGATATTCCTTACTGTTCTACTCAAGAAAAAAAAAGTTATCTATATCTTGGATGTATACAATATATACAATATATCTTATATTGTATAAAGCGCTATACAAATAAAGGTGACTTGACTTGACTTTTGGTGGTAATGGACAGCATGCCACAGATGCTGATGATTTGTAGAGTTTAGGTTCATGCTGTTCATGCTCAAATTCCTTTACTGTGTGAGATGATTAGGAATTGGTTTGAAAAGTACGATAAAAAAGGAAATATAGATGGGGGATTAATTGTCATTTACTGTACCAATCACTACATATAAAGATCATTCAATCCCAGAAAGGGGTAAATGTGAAGAAGCCTGAGAGAACACATAGAACATATGTAGAATTTGTAGATGTTCTGAAAGGGTCTTTGCACCCAAAAGCACAGCAGTCTTGGTACTGTAATTACAGTAAGCCCCAATTACTTTACTGCAAGCTGCTTTGGATCTGCTAAATAACAAGTACCTCACTCTTTCCTGTCTAATGGTAACTTGTTTCATGCCTTCTCAGATCTCTCATTTGTACACCAGTGTATGATGAAATCCAGATGATCAATCTTTCAGGGGTAAGCAAACATTAAATGAAACAAGTGCAGTCTGAAACATTGATCTCAAAATCCATTTACAGTTGTGAGTAACATTTCAGATGAATGAGGGATTGGAGAGTATTAACATTAGTGGGAGGACATATTTTCCGCACAGGCTTTCATTTTGTTTAATTTTCATTGGTCACAGATGCTATTTCAGACACATTACAAGTAGTATTGCCTTTGCTAAAACCCAGGGATAATTTAGCAGGTTTGTTTTGTTAGTTTGAAAAACAAGCTGGCCTGAATACATGGTTTATATAATGCCTTTCAAGACCTCAAGGTCACTTTATAAAAGACAGAAAACAATCATTCAGCAAAAAAACAGTTAGTATAGAAACAGGATTGCAATGTTAAAGACCAGAACTACAATAAAGACAGGACAAAGCAAAAGATAGAAAAAAAGATTAAGTTTATAGAAATATAAAGCTAAAGGTTTTATATTTTATAGGTTTTAAAAAGCGATTGCAGAAGATTGTTCTATGTCTTATAGCTCATGTAAATTATTTATTTACTCACGTAAATGAGAAATGAGTGATGTCTGATAAAATCATTAATATTTATATATATATAATTAATATTAAATCAAATTTCAAGGTTTGAACAAAACCATAACTATATTTTGAGAAAAACGAATACATTTGTCTGTAACAAGTTTCTGAGTGAGTGTTTTTAAATTGTTGGTGGGTTTTTTTTTTTTTACTTCTCTATAGTATTTTTTCAGTGTATGTTAATTTTTCTCAATTTTATTTTAAATGTGTGATGGTAGTCTAGCAGGAGAGTGGAATGAGTTTGGAGCCTGATTTTCTGAACAATGACAGATAGTGGATAGTGACAGATCCAATTATTAAGAACATTAATAGCTTAATCAATTATCACCTACAAGTATTGACCAGAAATCTTGATGTGTTTCAGATTAATGCACTACTAGAAGCAATGCCCATGTGTGACAACAGGCCCAGTCATGTGCTGTGATTGGTGTACTTTGGAGGAGATTATCATGAAGTTCTGCCCCCTGGCACGCTAAGAGCCTTCCGGAGATTTTCTCCGATGGAGATGAGGAAATACGTCGCATCTGCCTTGAAGAGAATGAACCCTGATCCTTTCTTTCACCTCTAATTCACCTTCGTCCTCCCCGAGGAATGAAGACGGTGAGCCGAGACCCAGCTTCAAGCTGTAGTTCCACGCTTGACCAGATGAGGCGCTACAGAGCAGGAGTTTATCCCTTCCTGTTCCCATCAGTCATCAGTTCCCTGAACCTGCCCTCCCCAACGCAGACACATAACACCCCCAACAGCAGAGGAAGCCCATCTCCTGTGGGTAAGACCTGCCACATTCATTTAGTGCGTGTTCTACCATCATTCACAAACATCTAAACCAGTGTGCAAGCACCTGAGCAGAGCATTTTTACAACATTATCAGCATTTTGACACTGTTCCTGTAAGAGTCCTTCAAGGAAAGGGAGGTTCTATATTACAGTATTGACTGGCTACTCAATGTCTCATTACTCTCATATTACAACTCATTAGCATTGTAACTGTCTTAGCCTTGTGCATTATTAGTGTGTGCGTGTGTGTGGCGTATGGTGATTTTCTCATTTTGTATGTATGCCTGAATGTCTGCAGGCTTCTGGAAAACCTCTTGCCACTCTGATGTGTACAGTTTAGACTGCACAATGGAAAGACATACTGTAGAAGGTGGGTCAATCTCAGAAAACGTGTGTTTCTGGAAGTTTGCCATTAGGGTTATTGCTTTCCCATTGCCAGGCCCAAGTACCAGGACTATAATACAAGGGCCCATACTCATAGGAGGACCGTGATAGTGGGACGTTCCCATTGAGATATTAAGAAAAGTGGTTAAAAAAAATAAATACAGATTTTTCAATGACCGTGTCTTAAACTGTTACCTCAGATTTTAAATATGTGCTTAAAATTGTGCAAAGTACTAATAAGTAATAAAAATAACAATTGATAACTATAATTATTTCCCATAATTATTGAGATTGACTAAGCTGTAAGAGGAACTAATTTCTGTTTGCACCATTTCAAAGTGAAATATATAGTTCAGTCATGAAACTCTAGATGGCGCATTCTGACGGGGTGTTAACGTAACTGATGATATTCAGAGAGTTAAACGACTTGGCACAAGCTGATTGGTTCATGCTGCATATGCAGCCAATGAGCTACTGCCTTGTATTCATATGGCTGGCTAGCATTCACTTGAGATTCCTTTCAGAGTTCTCTGAAACTCAACATCTAGATAAGTAAACGGTTTTCACTCTGATTTGAGTGCAGTGTTGCCAATTTAGCTACTTTGTAGCTAGATTTAGCGACTTCCCCGCCCCTTTTGAGACTTTTTTCAAAAGTTTAGGGACAAATATAGCAACTTCTTGGACAAACCTTATCTAAGTTCTCATCTTGCCCACTGATCTACATTCATCTTTATATAGATCAGTGAATTTGCCATTGTAATTATTGAGATTGACTAAGCTGTAAGAGGAACTAATTTCTGTTTGCACCATTTCAAAGTGAAATATATAGTTCAGTCATGAAACTCTAGATGGCGCATTCTGACGGGGTGTTAACGTAACTGATGATATTCAGAGAGTTAAACGACTTGGCACAAGCTGATTGGTTCATGCTGCATATGCAGCCAATGAGCTACTGCCTTGTATTCATATGGCTGGCTAGCATTCACTTGAGATTCCTTTCAGAGTTCTCTGAAACTCAACATCTAGATAAGTAAACGGTTTTCACTCTGATTTGAGTGCAGTGTTGCCAATTTAGCTACTTTGTAGCTAGATTTAGCGACTTCCCCGCCCCTTTTGAGACTTTTTTCAAAAGTTTAGGGACAAATATAGCAACTTCTTGGACAAACCTTATCTAAGTTCTCATCTTGCCCACTGGTCTACGTTCATCTTTATATAGATTAGTGAATTTGCCATTGTGATGTCATCTAGTGACATTTAGCTACCAGTTTTAGCTACTTTCAATTGAAAGCAGTTGGCAACACTGTTTCAGTGCATTATTGCGTTCGTCAGATGTACATTTTAATCTAGAAAACATACAAGTGTAAAACTACGTGCAGGTTATTCGCGTGAGGAGTAATTACTAAGCATGTATTGTTCATATAACAGCAGTGGCATTAGCAGCAGCAGCAAGCAGTTTTCCTAGTTCATGTATGTGAGAATACAACGTCAAGCGTCGCGGATTTTAGAACAGTAAAGTGAATTGGGGATTACCTTATTTGCCCAAAATCTCCCATGCTTTTAATATCTTCTGTGGGCATTCATTTCTACATTAACTGTGTACGGATCGCTTCAGATGCACATCACTAGTGGGGTTGGTTTGCAGTTGGCGTTTCACAGTTGTTCACAGTTTTAAGTCAAGGTGAACCCATATAACTGTCTTTCATAAACGTCATACTGTCAACAGCCTTACCTATTTTAATGAGCAACAGAAAATAATATACCCGCTCATACATGTACTTGTGCCGCATTGCAATGCGCTCATACAAGTGTAAAACTATGTGCCGGTTATTCGCATGAGGAGTAATTACTAAGCATGTATTGTTCATAGACTGTATAAAAACATGGACGTAGTGTCCGTGACATCACCCGTAGGTTTCCGAAGAGCGTTTTTGAAGCCTAAAGTAGGCGGAGCCGGCCGTAGCCATCTTGGCAGCGCGTCAATCCCGGATAATCGAAAATGGGCAAAGAGGCGGGAGCAGGTTGCTGAAACCACGCCCACCTAGCTCGACGGTGGTGACAGCAGCGGCAATCCACCTGTCACTCAAGTGGCCGTGCCCTTAATTATGCAGAACTTTAAGGCTTAATATAATTTAAACGGATGAGTTATTAAAAAATTCACCCCCCTCACAGTTGTCATGAAGGGCAGAATTAGCTATATAGACCAAAAATAATTTTTTGAACCAGGCTCTGCTGTAAAGTTGGGCATTTTAACATGGGGAGTCTATGGGATTGACTCCCTTTTGCAGCCATCCTCTAGCAGCCAGGTGAAGAATTACAGTTTAAGTCACTTCCTTGTTGGCTTCACGAGAGAGAGCGGGAGGTTCCGCTTGGTATTGTTCATATAACAGCAGTGGCATTAGCAGCAGCAGCAGCAAGCAGTTTTCCTAGTTCATGTATGTGAGAATGCAACGTAAAGTGTCGCGGATTTTAGAACAGTAAAGTGAATTGGGGATTACCTTATTTGCCCGAAATTTCCAATGCTTTTAATATCTTCTGTGGGCATTCATTTCTACATTAACTGCGAACTAATTGCTTCAGATGCACATCACTAGTGGGGTTGGTTTGCAGTTGGCGTTTCACAGTTGTTCACAGTTTTAAGCCAAGGTGAACCCATATAACTGTCTTTCATAAACGTCATACTAACAGCCTTACCTATTTTAATGAGCAACAGAAAATAATATACCCGCTCATACATGTACTCATGCCGCATTGCAATGCACTTAGTCAGAAGAGGGAGCGCTCATTCTTAAAGGGGCCACACCTCTATTTCACTCGTTACCTTGGTTCAGCGATAGTGAAGAGTTTATTTTAAAAGTCATGTTTGGTGATAGTTTAAAGATAATTAATCATGAATTCATTTAAAATATAAAGATACTACTAATAATAAATCATTTCCAATCAGAAGCCCATGTACAATGTAGCTAATATTAGGACACTCTTAAACTGGGATTTACTATTTGTGTATTCAGTTGGGCTTACAGCAATTATAGTACTTGCATGGAGTGTAGGTAGCAGCAGTATCATAGAATTCAGATCACGTTATTAGTGAATTGTTAATTGCAGTATGAATAGCAAATCAAGTCAAATTATTAGTTGTTTATAGCAGCGACAGCAGGAAGTATCTGGTTGCAACTTGCATGAAATTTCAGTGATAACACATGGGGTAAGTAACTCTTTTAAATTGAAATAGGCTTTTATAACTTCATTTATTTACCAGGGCGTACAGGGATTTTGTGAACTCTTCAAAGCGAAATAGGCATTATTTGTTTGCGTTTCATTGTTTAATAAAGACGCTAATAGTAATTCTAAGTACTTTCGTGCAGCTGTAGCAGCAGTATGCATAGCTATTCAAATCGCAATTTTTTGTGAATTTAATAGCAGCAGAATGGCATAGCAAATTCAGATGCATGTTAGAAATGATATTAGCAGCAGTCTGCATATCAACCAATTATTATTGTAATATAGCAAGGGCAGCAGAAAGTACTTTAGTTGCATGAAATTTCAGCGATAATGCATGGATGAGCTACAGCAATTCTAGTACTTTCACGGAGTGTAGAAGCAGTATCCATAGAAGTTCAGATTGCGTTATTATTATAATTATTAATAGCAGTATGCATAGCAAATCAAATTATGCATTTAGTAGCGGCAGCAGTAGGTAGACTGTAGTTTACATTTACATTCTTATATATTCATTTTGTAGACACTTTTATCCAAAGCGACTTACAATTGCTGAAGTTTCAGTGACTTAAAATGGATGGTATGTGAACTCTTCAAGCGAATAGGCATCATTTGCATTTCATTTATTTAAAAGGGGCTTATAGCAATTCTAAGTACCTTTGTGCAGCTGTAGCAGCAGTAGTATTCAGGTCGCATGTAGCTAATTTAATAGCTGCAGCATGCATAGCAATTTCATATGCAATGTTAGAAATAATATTAGCAGCAGGATGTCAAATTATTGTTGCTAATATAGCAGTGGCAGCAGAAAGTACTTTCGTTGCTTGAAATTTCAGTGATAACGCATGGGGTAAGTAACTCTTTAAAGCGACTATCATTGTTGCTAATATAGCACCAGCAGCATAAAGTACATTTAGTTGCATTACATTTCAGTCATAAGATAACGCTTGGATGGTAGTGAACTTTATAGGTGAAATAGGCATTTTATTACGAAATAGGCATTATTTGGTGTTTGGTTATTTAATAAATGGGCAGTAGCAATTCTAAGAACTTTTGTGCAGCAGTATGCATAGTTATTCAGATCGCAGTGTTAGCAAATTTTATAGCATGCATAGCAAATTCAGATGCAAGGTTAGAAATAATATTAGCAGCAGCATGCATAGCAAGTCATATTATTATGGTTCAGCGGCAGCAGAAAGCACTTTAGTTGCATAAAATTTTAGTGGTAACTCATGGAGGGTAAATTAACTCTTTAAAGTACAATAGGTATTTATTACTTTGCTTATTCAACAGGGCTTACAGCAGGTTTCGTGCAGCAGCAGTAGATTATGTTTCGCAAATTCTGATAAAATATTACAACTGCAACAACTCGCACAATAAAATTCCTACTACAACATTGTGAATATCATTAACAGCAACAGCATGTACTTCAACTCAGTATTGAAATGTTAGTGAATATTATCAATAGCAGCAGTAGCAGAAGTTTTGTTGCATTGGCCGTATCGCACTGCATACATTGCAGACCGCTTTACCTATCGTTACGGGTCTATTGATTTGGTCATATTGTGCCGCTCGTGTCTGGCATAGACTCCATGTTAGAGTAAAATAGGCATTCACCTAGCTACTCGTATACCTAATTAATGGAGCTCTCAGCAGTGCAGTCTCTTGTGCAGTAGCAGCAGCTTGCATAGGCATTCAGTCATCGAGATTTTTCTCAGCAGCAGCATGCACAGCATTTCTATGTTGCGAATTTTAATTTAGACACAATTAATATAAAAGCAGACAACTGCATTTAAATAAAGTCACTATAGTGTCTTGCTCAAGGTCATCTTGGAAAGAGCCACGCATTTAGCAATGATGTGTTCATACAATGCAAACATTATTGTTCTTAATATGCAATATAAATATTTTAAATTATCAAAATAAATGAGCAGCTGCTTCTGAGGCAGAATTAGTCCTGGGCATATGACACCACAACTACGGGGTGTACAGTGATTTATTCTTTCGCCAAATATTTTGTTAGCTTATTAATAAGTTAAAGGTAAGTATTTCCACTGCAGTGACGTTGATGAACGTTAACGTTAAAAAAACTCTTGAATGACAAATTTTAAACTATTTGCTCAGGCCGCCCGAGCCTGAGTCAGGTGGTTGCTGGGGGTTACTTCATCTATCAGCCTACAGTGTGATTCCTGTTTGTTAATGATACACATAGTGCGCATTTCTACCTAGGTAAGTTTGAGTTATTGGCTCAGACACACATCGTTATTTAGGTCATTAGTTAAATAAACCTAAGGGTACAGAACCCAGGTTCACATTGTTAAGTCACTAGTTAATTTATCTGGGCTCCATTAGCCCAGAAACACTTTTAACTCAGGTCACTAGTTTAAGCTATCTGGTCAACCGGTCAGGTACACACAGCAATAGTTCACTAGCGTTAAGCCATTCAGCAAAGCTGGCCCAGGCTCACATAGATAGCAAACGCACGGTTTCACGGCTCTCTAGAGCAGCAGCAGTACATATGTCTTGGCAATAGATCTGCTTGTTCTGGGGGGGTTTATCTTTTATATTCCTTCTGCCTTATAGGGATGATTTTAAGCATATTATTGTATAGCAGAAGCATATTCAGAGAGTTGTCATGATTGAAATATATAGCTCAGTCATGAAACTCTAGATGGCGCGTTCTGACGGGGTGCTAACGTAACTGATGATATTCAGAGAGTTAACCGACTTGGCACAAGCTGATTGGTTCATGCTGCATATGCAGCCAATGAGCTTACTGGGTTAAAGAGAAAGTGCAAGAACAAAGACTCTCACATTTCTCTCAAATTTTTATTTCAAACATTTTAGACACAGTAATTCAAACTAAACAAAGTTAATTCTGGCAGATTATATAATTTTGAGGACACAAACTGGGCACAAATGGCATAGTTTCAAGATAATCACCCTGGTGGAACATAGAGGAGTTGGAGGAGATGGAACAAGGGAGTGAGGCAAAGAAAGAGTGAACAGTTCAAGTGTGACAGTAAAAAAAAACGCTAAGACTGACATACTTAATTTTATGGCACTCTCTTTCTCTCTCAATGAGGCATTGCTGCAGTGAAGGACAGATGAATTATTGATACAGAGAGAAAGTCACTCAATCTAGAAGTGGAATTTACTGCTTTTAGGGACCTAACTCTAGTAATTACAGTTGGGGATCTAATTTGGCCAGTCTGAGGCTTAACCAGTGCTGTATTCACCACAGTGATTGTGAAATGATTATTGTTGCTGCTTGACATTCAGCATAGTGTATTGGGGTGTTTTGCACTGGGTATTTTATTCTCTAAACTAGCCAGAACTAGTTGCAACAGCATGTTTGCAAAAGAATCAAGATGTGTTAGTGTGGCGTCAGAGAGAGAAAGAGATCAAACTAAAGTGCATATGTGATGTTCTCATTATAAATCTGTTGCTTTTTCTAAATAATTCAGATCCAGACACAGACAGCAGAGGATTTTCACATAGACATTGGCATGTGCTGCTTTTTACACACAATTTTTCTGCATGACAAAAGTTCCCTTGTGAAAAAAATACACTTTAGTGTACTTTTAGTGTACTTTTAACCAAAATACTATACTTTAAATATATGTGAACTTAATGTATTTTTTTTTCAAACAGTTAATTGCAATTAAAAGAAGATGTGTTATAGTTTAAATTTATATTAAATGCAATTAGCTGAACTTTAGCTTTTTTAAACTTAATACAGTTCATCTTTTAAAGTACAGCTTTATACACGGAACAAAGCATGATTGGTTCTGTTGTCTTTTAAATGTGGTTGAAGTTTACTGACAAGCTTTTAGGGTCAACTACCAATTACTAAATGTTGTTTCTATTGAAACTTGTAAGTTTTGTATTTAAATGGGAAACAACTCCTGGTGTGATGATTGTCTAAAACCCATATAGAGTCATGCAATTCATTGACAGATGGCACTAGCACTGGCCACCGAGGCATTCCATCACTGATGACTCAAAAAGACATGCTTGTGAAAAGAGTTGGTAATGAAGGTGCTGGTTTGAACTCTGGGGTGGTCAAGGAGCTGATCTGATCTGGTGCTTCAAGCCAACAAATATACAGCTCACACAATCAGTCTTTTGATGGAGGGTTTGGTTGTGACTAAGCATTCATGTTTGCTGAATTTAAAATAATAATTAAATCTTCATTCTGGCTGCTTCACTATCACATGTCTGGAATTTTTGGGGACACAGTGACTGCTGCCATTGATAAGTTTCAGCTTATTCCCTCTGTGAACCATTTTTGTTCTTTCTCTCTGCAACATGCCCCGAGGGGACCAGAAGAGTGATGCAGCAACCTTGGTGCTTCCTTCCGAGTATTGGGGTCCACAAATTCACTATATGCGCCCTCCCATGCACATTGACCTAAGGTTCACAGCTAAGGCTTTCTCAGCCGGGTTCTACTGAGGGCCATTCCCGATATGTTGGCCCAGAAATGGAGGTCAGGCCTCCCATAGAAATGCATTGAAAACTGCAGAAGATTATAAGCTGGTCTAGGGTTTTTATTCAACGAATTCCACTGCACGGTGTGTTTAAGCAGTAACAGATCCATTGCGCACGTTTTTGTCTCTCTCGTGTTCTGCATATTTTGTTTGGATAGGAGTCTCAATTCTTGGAAAGTTCAGAAGGACAATGTCTGCCTTCTCTTGGTTGCCCAGTTCTGGCCATCTCAGTAAAGAAAAGCCCCCCCTTCAAGGTGTCTCTATGCTTTGAAGTGGCGTTTCTTTACGTCTTGGTGTAGCACGGTATGAATCCAGTTCATTGCCCTGTAGGTTCAGTGTTGGATTTTCTACAAGTGCGTTTTCTCTCTTAAGGTGTATGTCACGATTATCGCTGCTGTGCATGTTCATGAAACACTCGATTTTGTCCAGGTTTAAGACAATTGGAGAATTGCAGGCATGTCGGTGAGCCCTTCCTATTTTGGACCTAAGGTTGCTTCCTCTTCGCTTTCCCTTTTTGTCTTTTCTCTGATTTTTGAATTGCAAATTGCATTAAAATGACTGGATTTCAGCTGTGAAATTTCACTGAACAATGATAAATGTGACCATGCCTTTAGAACGTTAAGGAATTACACTGACTACATGAGCCGATTATGTAATTCTGACCAGTTGTTTGTTTGATCATTGGCCATAGAAAAGGTTCTGATGCTACAAAGCAAGGATTGTTGCCTTGGTGAATGCTATATTGAAAGCCTATGAGATGCATGCTTTGACTTGTCCAGATTTATATGTTTGATCAGATGTTGTCACTCTGTCTGCGCAACTATGTTTTTATGTGTCAGTAATTATACCTTTTGCAAATACAGACTTAATTAAATATCTGCTTTATTTATGCAGTGGATTCAGAAAATTTAGACCATTTTATTTTGTTTTCTTTTCCTTTTTTTATATTACAGCCTTATACTAAAATGCATTATTTTTAACAACATCTACACTCCATACCCCATAATAATAACTTTGCAAAGGTATTACGTAAGTATTCAGATCCTTTGCTATGCCATTTGAAATTTAGTTCAATTTCTCTGGATCATCTTTGAAATGTTTCTAGACATTGATTGGAGTAAATCTGGAAAATTCAATTGGTTGGACATGATTTGGAAAGCATCTGTTAATATAATATCAAACAGCTGAAAATGCATATCAGAGCAAAATCAAGTCATAAGGTCAAAAGAACTCCCTGCAGACCTCAGAAACAGAATTGTGTCAAGGCACAGATCTGGGGAAAGCTACAAAAAAATCTGCTGCATTCAAACTTCCCAAGAGCAGAGTGGCCTCCATAATTATTAAATTGAAGAAGTTTAGGAGAAGGACTTTAATATGAGAAGTGACCAAACACCTGATTGAGCTGCAGACTGCAGAGATCATGTGTGGAGATGGGAGGAACTTGCAGAAGGACAACCATCACTGCAACACTTCACCAATCTGAATGCTTTATGGCAGAGTGGCCTAACCCTCAATGCATGACATATGAAAGCCTGCTTGGGGGAATAAATAAATAAATAAATTCACAAATAAAAGACATAAAGGACTCTCAGATTATCTGGTCTGATGAACCCTTAATTCCAAGCATCATGCATGGAGGAAACCAGGCACCGCTCATCACCTGCGCAATAACATTCCAAATTGAAGCATTGTGGTGGTAGCATCATGCTGTAGGGGTGCTTTTCAGTGGCAGGGACTGGGGAACTGGGAAGGCTGAATGCAACAAAATACAAAGATATACTTAATGAAATCTGAGTACTTATGCAATGTGATATTTCAGTTAATTTAGACATTTGCAAAGTTATCACAAATCTTTTTTTCTTTTTTTTTTTGCTTGGTTTATGGGGTATGGAGTGTAGATTAATGTGAAAAAATAAAAGCATTTTGTCATTAACATTTACATTTTACATTTAGTCATTTAGCAGACGCTTTTATCCACAGCGACTTACAAATGAGAACAATAAAAGCAGTCAAAACTAACAAAAGAGCAACAATATTTAAGAAGTAGATAGAATAGAAAAAATAGAATAGAAAAATATAATTTTTTTTTTATTTTAAAGAAGATAAATGTAGATGAAGTAGAATTAAAATAGAATGTGCTAGAGTTAGAGGGTCAAATAAAGGTGGAACAGATGTGTTTTTAGTCATTTCTTGAAGATGGCTAAGGACTCAGCTGCTCGGATTGAGTTGGGCATGTCATTCTACCAGGAGGGAACAGTTAAAGGGGTCCTATTATGTTTTTTCACTTTTTAAATTTTAGTCAGTGTGTAGTGTGTATGTTTGGGCATTAAAAAGATCTAGAAAGTTACAAATCTCATGATCTGAATCAGGTGTGTTAACAAAGAGAGACGTGCAAAACGTCTGCAGAGCGGGGGTAAGTGAGGACTCGAATTGAGAACCGCTGGTCTAGAACAATTCTTACAAGTACAACACGACGTAGCTGGGCACCGCAGACAGATGCCGAACGGCGCCGCCGGTGTGCCTACACTCATAGAAAATAATGTATTTGAATTTTAAAGACGTGGCGTGCAGCATAAATTCCTAATTAAACAAATAAAAACGATAATACAATTTACTTCCCAGATCAAGAGTTTATAATGCAATCTATTTATATTTTTTTTCATTTTCAATGATAAGAATATTACATATGGTTAATGCAGTAACGAGACGGTAGGCATATTATAGACATGGGCTACATGACATGACATGGCTTGGGCATGGGCATGCTCGACCTCAATATGTCCAATCAGTATATTCACCGGTCTTCTTCTCCGCAAGATACGACCGTACACAATGACGCATTTCTTTGTGGCGATATCTGTGTCTCCGTCGATCAGGAAGGACGCGTCCTGGGAAAATGGCACGTATGGTCACCCTATTATAGATGCATTGTGCTTTTTCAGCGTTTCAATTCGAAATGTATTAGAACCAGTCACAAATGCACTATTGCCGGCCATGGTCTTCCCACACTCTTTACAGTAAATGCAGTGCATTATATTATCGGCTTTACTGTATCTTAGCCAGGGAAACTGGTCAAGCCACTCTCTTCGAAATGTATACACTTTCCCCCTTTTAATTTCAGTGGGCTCTGGCTCGGACTCGATCGTATGTGGCTCATTATCTAATGCCGTCTCCGGACCAGGGCTTGACATAACCTAGGAGGTTGATGGTTCCGTGTCAGAGTATTGGTTATGATTTTCGGACGGATCAGGTCTTAACTTAACATTCTTAACATTCTCTAACGTACACACACGTACAGGAATATCTGGACCACAGCCAATCAGAGGGGGGGTCCGCCCCTTCACTATCTCTGATTGGTTTAGACCACGATATGGGCCTAATGTGTGTCTGTTGTTGAACCACAGGGAGACTTTCATAGTCGCGAAGACTTTTTTTTCCCCTCGAACAGCTGGTCGCACCGGTGCGACCTCAGATTTTTTCCCCTTGAACGGCTGGTCGCACCGGTGCGACCTCAGATATTTTTTAGTCGCACCGTTGAGAAATTAGGTCGCACTCTAGAGCCCTGGTGACGCGACGCTGCGCTTCTTGTCCGGTGTGCAACCGCCTGAAACGCTGTTTTTTTTTCACCTCCGTGCCCAAATGTCTTTGTTTGGGCTTCCGAAAGCGGATGATGTCAGGAAACAGTGGTGGCAATTTGTTTTTTAACGCTGTTCCTGAGCATTATAACCCCAATTTGCTATTGTGTGCTGCGCATTTTACTGAGGACAGCTTCCACAACACGAGTGAGTAGTGCCGGATTCGCCAAAAGCTTTTGTTGAAAGACAGAGCAAGGGACGTGGCAGTACTGAAACGCCGTCTAAGCTGTTCGCCAATCACAACGCTCTGGGACAGCTAACCAATCACAACACATTTTGTTTTTCGGAAGGCGGACCTTCATCAAAGCCGGAACTAATCGAGCCGTTTGTGGCAGGCTGGGGAGAAAGGTATTTTAATAATGTAAATTATGTGAAAAATAATGCGTTTTTCGAACCACCAAGCATGAGAGCATGTTCTAGTACACCCCCAAAACAAAATCAAGACTTTGTAAAAGAGCATAATACAACATATTCTGTTACACCAAATACACAAAATAATGATCTTTAAAAAAGCATCATATGACCCCTTTAAAGCGGAGACGTCAAGTCAGACACTTTCTGCTCCTGGTAATGACACTCTCGTAGTGTTTGCATACATTCACAGATTAATTTAATTAAATGCAACATTTGTCAAATACACAGATGTTTCAGAAATGTTTTCATAAAGCAACAGAAACACTTTTTATACTGCTTAATACAGCGCCATCTGTTAATGAATAAGTTAAACATTAATATATGCTATTTAAATACCAATTAAGTATATGCTTTCATCAGTGCTTTTTGAAACGTGACTCAATATAACAGTGCGACCTAAAAATGCTTTTACTGTTATAAAAACACAGATTTGTGAGCATCATTGGAATTGAATTGTTAGAATAAGCATGCAACACACATCGTGCTTGTCATCACAGAATCTAACCAA
>NW_015548286.1:408969-416988 GCF_001515605.1 Sinocyclocheilus anshuiensis
TCTTCGGAGATGTGAATGATGCAATACTACACTATAGGTATTCAAGATTAACATGAGATTGGCCAAAACTGTGTGTGTTATGTCCCCTTTAACCTAGGTCGTGCTCGAACCGTTTGTCTACCCTGAACTGTCTGAACTGTCTATCTGCCCTGAACTGTCTGTCTGCCCCATTACGGCCATGGAGGTCGTGCCCGAACTGTTAGTCTGCCCTGAACTGTCTTTCTGTCCTGTCTTGACCACGGAGGTCATGCTTGAACTGTCTGTCTGTGTTGAACTGTCTGTCAGCCTGGAATTATCTGTCTGCCCTGAACCGTCAGCCAGTCCTGAAGCGACCATGGAGGTCGTTCCCCTGTACGTGACCCTCTCTATGCTGGGAATTGCCATCTGGTGTGTGTGGGCAGAGTACACCATCCCAGAACCCCTTAACGAACCCGAACTCCCACCCAGCCTCCCTCTGCCACCTCCCCTTCCTCTATCATCCTCACCACCACCACCGCTGCATCCTGTCAGCCCCTCAACTCACCCTGAGCCCATCATCGGTGATGTGGGTTCCCCGCGGGTTTGCCAGTCTCCATCAGCATTGTGGCTGGAGGATCCCTTGTCTACACCTCCAACCTCTGAGTCCCAAACTCCGCCTTGACCCGTCGACCCAGCGGCTCCACCATGGCTCCTAGCTCCCTCCTCTCTGCCATGGCCTGTCAGTCCACCAGCTCCGCTGGGCTCCTTCGTCCCTCCAGCTCCGCCTTGGTCAGTCGTCGACCCGTCATCGCCTCAGGACTCCACTCCTCCGGCTGCACCTCATCAATCCATCCCACTGACTCCGTTGGGCTCCTCCCTCCCTTCAGCTCCACCTTGTTGCTCTGGCTCTTGTTGCTGGGAGCCTTCCAGATCCCTGCCTATGCCTCAGTAGCCTGAGCCATCTGCTCCGCCTTGGCCCTCCGGATCCTCCCCGTCGCCCTGGCTCTATGGCTCTCCGTCTCCAGGCTCCTCTCCCACCTACTCCGCCGCTGTTGGTCAGCCCCCTGGAGTCGTCAGCCCTTCCTCCACCATGGCTCCTCCCTCCATCGTCATGTTGGTTGCGGTCTGGGTCCCGCCTGGCTCCTCCTGCTCCAAGTCCCTTTTGTCTCCCCACCTTCCCTCCACTGTTGGTCCATCTACGGCGCGAGGTCACGCCTTCTGGGAAGGGGGAAGTTATGTCACATTATGGACTTGTGTTTCTTTCATTTTCTGTTCTCTTGTTTAGTTTTGTTTCCATTTACCTAATTTCTGTCTCTCCTTTGATTAGTTCATTCAGTTCACCTGTGTTCGTTTATCATCTCATTAGTTTCCTCATTTAGGTTCTGTATAAGTTCTCCCTGTCCTGTTCAGTCCTTTGCCGTTTATTTGTTTATGTGGATTTGCTTTTGCTCTGCTCTGTTGGATTTTCTCTGTTTCCCTATGGATTTATTAAAGACTGTGGATTGAACTACTCTTCTTCGTTATGCGCTTTACTAGCTTAAGCGAACCGTGACACATATATTTCAGACTCTTAAAAATCTTATAAATTCTATGTCGTTTTACTATCATTACCTTTTCCATAGGACTAAAATGTTATGTACAGTGTATATGTTGAATTAATTATTCATTTAACCAACGTTTAAATCATTACCTGCTTCAAAATGAATGCTGTTGAAACAACAATGCTGTTCACAGTGTTGGGCAGTAACGCATTACTTAGTAACGTGTTACTGTAATTTGATTACTTTTTTAGTAACGGAGTAATTTAACGCGTTATAATTTTCTAAATAGTAATTCGAGTACAGTTACAAGCCAAGGTCTCTATATGTTACTGCTGTGTTACATTGCTGACAGAATGCAGTGTTTTATAATCTAGAGATTGTAAAAAGGGTGTAGCACATGCACTGTCGAGTCAAGTGCCAGTGGATTAGAGACCTGCTCGCTCCGCCTTGGTCAGTCGTCGACCCGTCATCGCCTCAGGACTCCACTCCTCCGGCTGCACCTCATCAATCCATCCCACTGACTCCGTTGGGCTCCTCCCTCCCTTCAGCTCCACCTTGTTGCTCTGGCTCTTGTTGCTGGGAGCCTTCCAGATCCCTGCCTATGCCTCAGTAGCCTGAGCCATCTGCTCCGCCTTGGCCCTCCGGATCCTCCCCGTCGCCCTGGCTCTATGGCTCTCCGTCTCCAGGCTCCTCTCCCACCTACTCCGCCGCTGTTGGTCAGCCCCCTGGAGTCGTCAGCCCTTCCTCCACCATGGCTCCTCCCTCCATCGTCATGTTGGTTGCGGTCTGGGTCCCGCCTGGCTCCTCCTGCTCCAAGTCCCTTTTGTCTCCCCACCTTCCCTCCACTGTTGGTCCATCTACGGCGCGAGGTCACGCCTTCTGGGAAGGGGGAAGTTATGTCACATTATGGACTTGTGTTTCTTTCATTTTCTGTTCTCTTGTTTAGTTTTGTTTCCATTTACCTAATTTCTGTCTCTCCTTTGATTAGTTCATTCAGTTCACCTGTGTTCGTTTATCATCTCATTAGTTTCCTCATTTAGGTTCTGTATAAGTTCTCCCTGTCCTGTTCAGTCCTTTGCCGTTTATTTGTTTATGTGGATTTGCTTTTGCTCTGCTCTGTTGGATTTTCTCTGTTTCCCTATGGATTTATTAAAGACTGTGGATTGAACTACTCTTCTTCGTTATGCGCTTTACTAGCTTAAGCGAACCGTGACACATATATTTCAGACTCTTAAAAATCTTATAAATTCTATGTCGTTTTACTATCATTACCTTTTCCATAGGACTAAAATGTTATGTACAGTGTATATGTTGAATTAATTATTCATTTAACCAACGTTTAAATCATTACCTGCTTCAAAATGAATGCTGTTGAAACAACAATGCTGTTCACAGTGTTGGGCAGTAACGCATTACTTAGTAACGTGTTACTGTAATTTGATTACTTTTTTAGTAACAGAGTAATTTAACGCGTTATAATTTTCAAAATAGTAATTAGAGTATAGTTACAAGCCGAGGCCTCTATACGTTACTGCCACGTTACATTGCTGACAGAATGCAGTGTTTTATAATCTAGAGATTGTAAAAAGGATGTAGCATATGCACTGTCGAGTCAAGTGCCAGTGGATTAGAGACCTGCTCCCACGAGACCCGATGCAACAGAGTGTGGCGCGGGACAAGCTGGGCGAGTGCTGGTGCTGGTGGGTAGACACTCGTGTGTGTGCGTGATGCGGGAGAATAAAATGATTCACGGACTCCCGCAAAATAGAAATATCTAAACATAAAATATCTAAAACAAATGAATTGTTATTCATCTATTGCACAAAAGCAACATGAACTAATATAAAATCTAAGCGATTAACAGGTGCAAGCGTATGCAGAGTTTCTATTTAGGCTATAACACGTGTTTGCAGCATTGAGCAATGCAGCGCTGAAATTTGCGTGCTCACGAATCCTCTCATTATAACACACGAATTGTAGACATTATGAAAGATTCATTATGCATATATTTATTGTGTTATAACAGAGATTTGTGAGACCGCGATGAACTGAGATGTCTTTTAGAGATTATAAATGGAGCGCTTTTTGCTGGCATTCTGCCATGCCAAACCATGCATGCAGCAGCCGCTTGCTTTAGTTAAAAATAACAGTGTTCTGTGAATGTTGATGCTTTAATAACAAATATTTATCGGGAGCGTGTATGCTGGGATTTCATAAATTTCATGGAGAAAAAAGTAACGTAACTAGTAATGTAACTAATTACTAATTACTTTTGAAATAAAGTAATCAGAACAGTAACGTGATTACTTTTAAAAGGAGTAATCAGTAATTTGATTACATTTTCAGAGTAACTTGCCCAACACTGGCTGTGCATTGTTGAAACATTTGCAGTTAGCCTTCTGTACAAATAAAAATGACATAAGCAGTAAATAACTGTACAAGGTGAATTAAGGTGTATATGTAACCCTGGACCACAAGTTATAAGTTGCACGGGTATTTGTAGCAATAGCCAACAATACATTGTATGGGTCAAAATGATCGATTTTTCTTTTATGCCAAAAATCATTAGGATATTAAGTAAAGATCATGTTCCATTAAGATATTTTGTCAATATTTCAAAAATGTATTATCATTAGTAATATTTGTTGCTAAGGACTTCATTTGTACAACTTTAAAGGCGATTTTTTTCAATATTTTGCTTTTTTTGCACCCTCAGATTCAAATATCTCGTATCTCGCGAATTCGCGATGGCGCCGACGCTGATGGCTGCCTCCGTGGCGTGCTCCGCAGTTGTTTTTACGGTCTGTTGTTATATACCTGTACATACAATTGTCGATTTGTATATTTTTTATTCCTTATTTTACTTGTTCTATTTTTTATTTATTTTAATTTTTTATTATCTGTGTTTTTTTGTTCTGTCACTGTCATTCTGTTACACTGTGGAAGCTTCTGTCACGAAAACAAATTCCTCGTATGTGTAAACATACCTGGCAATAAAGCTCATTCTGATTCTGATTCTGATCTCGGCCAAATATTCTAACTATCCTATTCTAACAAACCATACATAAATGGAAAGCTTATTTATTCAGCTTTCAGATGATGTATAAATCCATTTAAAAGATTTAAAATATTAAAATAAAATAAAAAATGACCCTTATGGCTGGTTTTGTGGTCCAGGGTCACATATGTATACAAAAAGCATAGGTCTTTATTCAGATTTCAGAATGAGCACTTTGTCATTTGTAATACATATGTTGAGCGTCCGATGTTAATCATGTTCATCTAATCTTCGCTACTGTAATGTATAAGAACATAACTTTTTTAATATGCAGGGGAAATTCCTGACATTAAACAAATAACCATTTACATGCTTAGGACGTTTGCATTGTAAGAATGTACAGGGATATTTCAGATATAAGAAATGCTGACTTGTTAGGTGATGTTTTCTCATTAAATTCGGACGATTTCCTATTAATTCAGTAGAATAAATGGGAATACTAGGGAATACCAATATGGTGGCGAGGTAGCATCACTTTTATGATGTCACCAGCAATCCAGTTCTCTATTATAGATCAGTGTGTTAGATGCTCCATTTGCCATAGAAACAGTAGGTTGTTTAAAGTTGCCAAGCAACTTTGTTCCCAGCTGGCAAAAAAAAATAAGAAAAAATAAGAAAACGATCATCCACGATAATCAAAAATTCCATATATTTGATTCCAGGTTTTGACAGAAAGTTCTAAACCCTTGAGATCTCTCACACTCTCCCTGGCCTCTTCTGTACAACAGCTGTATTACATCTGCTGCCACTAATGATGGATTCAGTCTCACTCCACAGAGAGCTCTAACCACATGGCAAACTTTTGTTAAACCAGCAACCAAAGTCTGGAAAAGCTGTTTTTTTTTTTGTTTGTTTTTTTGGTTGGCTGAATAAAATCCAGAAGATACTGTATTTGAATTTGATAAATTTGTTATTTATTGAATTTGTTAAAGAAGTAATGGGTTTGTTATCAAAGGGCCATTTCCATGTTTTACTTGGATTTGGAATTACAGCATAGCCTACAGTAGCCATTACTGCATTGTTCCATTTATCATTAATTTCTTAGAATGATTATATTTAAAGGGGTCATATGATGCGATTTCAAGTTTTCCTTTCTCTTTGGAGTGTTACAAGCTGATAGTGCATAGATAAGAATGATCTTTAAAAAAGCATCATATGACCCCTTTAAATATTTCAATAGTAATCTTGATTGTGGATTATATTCAATTATTATATTCATGGCTTTAATACATCTGTGTTTGTTAACTTGTTCTGTTATGTCACTGAAAGCATGGCTTATAATTTGTCACCAGCCCATCTCTGCATAGCGTTCTTGACCATCGCTGCCTCACTCTCTCCATGGTAGCCACAAATAAATCAAGAAAACTGCCGTCTTTGTCTGTTCATTAATAGGCACAACATGCATCCATACAAAGCTCAGCTATTCTATGAATGGACTCCGATTGAAGGCTAGGCTCTTTCAGCAGTGCTGTTCTTATTCTTATGCTGTAGCAGTTTGTCTGGCTGTCACAGCACTAATTTATTACTACTTAAAGATTAGACAGTTTTCTCAGCAGTTCTTACTGGAAACGGCCTGTGCTGCAGTGTAAACTGAGAATAGCTTTGCTCCTGCTAACGAATGACACGCTTTCAGAGAGCTTATGCAGATGTTAGGTGTTTTTAGGAAGCATTATAGGCCATGGGACTGCAGAGTGCTTGTGATTGTTTGCGTCACCGTAAGACCAAGATATCATCTGTATCTAACATTGCTTAGGTTCATTATTGCTATTATTGGTACAGTGGGTACGGAAAGTATTCAGACCCCCTTAAATTTTTCACTCTTTGTTATATTGCTGCCATTTGCTAAAATCATTTAAGTTAAATTTTTTTTCCTCATTAATGTACACACAGCACCCCATATTGACAGAAAAACACAGAATTGTTGACATTTTTGCAGATTTATTAAAAAAGAAAAACTGAAATATCACATGGTCCTAAGTATTCAGACCCTTTGCTGTGACACTTTACAGAACAGGGCATTGATTTCATACATGTTCACTGTAGAGGACATCAGGACTTAAATCATGTTTATCAGGTATTTTGGGAGACACAACAAGGGAATATGGAAATAAATTATACATCAATATTCCTATGAAATATTAGATATTATTATTAAAATGTTGCCAATTATTACTCCAATTATTACACTTCTTTTTTCATTAAATGTTGCTCCAAGAACACATTAATATGCAAATTAGATACAGTGTATAGTGTATATTTATTTAAGTTCTGATAACTTATACTGTCATATTTTGTGCAGAATTGTGTTCATTGTCTTTTGGCAATGTTGGAGGTGGAGATTGTGCACCTTAAAAAGTGTGTTTCCTGTTGTAATTGCAATAGTTAAATAACTGGATTCTCTTAAGCGTGTTTTTCAAATGTTCTAATGAAGGATTTGTGCAATTGAGAAATATAATTTTCTCTTTCACTTATGTTGTTATAATAAAATATAACTGTTTGTGCAGAACTTTTTTTTGGGGGGGGCGCTCGAAGGGGGTCTCGCCCAGGGTGTAATTCAATGTAGAACCGCCACTGATAATAAATCTAACCTGGTTTTAGTGAGCAAACAGTATCATTTAAAGCAGGGTTTCTCAATAGGCGGCCCGCGATCCACATCCAGCCCGTGAGAGAAAAAAGTTTGGCTCGCGCTAATTTAAAATAATGTGGCATGAAAGTTCAAACGCAGCATCAGAAAGCTACATTAACTTACATCGTGTCTCCACCGGACGCGAGTGGCGCGGCGCGACGCAATAAAATACAAAATAACTCCTTATAATCGTTGATGCTGTCTTGGATGCGGCGCGACAGGACAAATCCCCGACAGTAAACTGCTGACTCGTTCTATTTATAACGTACTGACACAACGTTCAAATGATTTGCAATGCTTTGTCGCCTCCAGTGTAGATACCATGTGACAGCAAAAACATGGTGAATGTGTAGAAAAGAAAAGTGGGCACGGAAAATAGATGATTAAAATGTGAATGGACTGAACAGTTTTGAGTGAGTGAGTGAGTGAGTGAGTGAGTGACTGATACCATCTTTGTTATGGAATACACATGTTGGGTAAAATATCTACTGTTGCTTTCACTGTGGCTATAAAGATAACGCAAAATAATATTCAAACTCACATTAGACACTTTTAACATTGAATAAAGCACATAATCATTACCTGACATTATCACTGTCATATTTTGTATGTTTACTTGTTCCTGCCGCGACGTGCAGAAAATAAAAACCGTTCCTAAAATAGAATTCCGTGTCGCTTATTGTCACGTGTCACGTGTCGCACGTGTGGTTATGACACTTTTTATCGCGTCGTGCGGTGTTACAGTTTGATCCCCCCCCCAAAAAAAAATCTAAGCATAAAAATATTAATACTGACAAATCTAATAATTGAATCTGCAATCAGGGAAAATGTGTTTA
>NW_015548286.1:417046-435824 GCF_001515605.1 Sinocyclocheilus anshuiensis
ACAATGTTGTTTTTAATTTGTAAAAATATATCTATTATTACTAGAACTGGCAGCAAACAGCTGCCATCTTCTGCTCTGTTGCAGGGGCGTGTCTACGTGGTGGCCAGGGGTGGCACCGGCCTACCAGATGTCTTGCCATAGGCTTGTTTTTAGTAAATTTCTAATTTTAGGCGCCCCTGCTCTGTTGGCAGGCTGATCATCTATATATCTATATATAGCAACATCTCAAAATAGCAACATCTGACAATGTTTTGCACTGTGTGCATAAGTGCTTGTTTACAAATGTGTTTATTCCAAGGTTAATTTTACATGTGAGAAACATTTTTTGATTATGGGTTCAACTGTTTGACCATGAATTATACTTAATATATATATGCAGCACAGCAGATAAGGCAGGCGGAATATGGGAGAAAAATATAATGCATTTAATTTCTACCGTGCTGACGCAAGCATCTCTCTAAGGGCACTTGTACACTGTGTGCATGTTTCTGTGGGATATAAAAGGCTTTTATTTGCTTAGAGTGTCTCTGAAGTCTGTTTTCCTGGATTTGGTATGTCTTTGAAAAGGCAGCAAGGAAAATAGGTTGGTGATAAGTAAAGCTCCTCACAAAAACATCTTAATGCTATTTAGGGAGCTGCTGTAACATGAAGGCCTGTACACACTGATAAATGAAGTTTCAGAGGAACGGTCTGAAAGTCTGTGAATGATGATGATAAAGAAGGGGAACGCTGAGGTCAAGGGGAATATTTCAAGCAAATCACATACAGACAACACGCAGACAAACACACAAAGTAGAAATGTGTTACCCAACCCATCTCTGTTTTGGTAAAAAAAACAGTCATGCAAGTATGCAGACCAACAGTATGTGTAATGCACAAGAATTCAATAAACAATACTGAGTAACTTAGATTTTCAACACAATATTGCCAGTTATTTTTGCTCCAGTTATAGAAATAGTTAGAAAGAAATTTTGCTCCTGAACACTATAAATCCTAATAAATTGAGTCTATGCAACAAGCCTACTCAAATGATTTGATGGAACCTAGTTTTTATTAAGTGTGTTAGTGCTAGTTTTATCAAGTTCACCTAATTGTGATGGTCTCATTCTGTTCCATTCTGTTTGGTTTAGTTTTCCCTTTTATCCTGTTAGGGTTAGTTCTGTATTGAGTCAATATTGTCAAGTCAAGTCAAGTCACCTTTATTTGTATAGCGCTTTATACAATGTTGTGTCAAAGCAGCTTTACAGAGTCAAACAGGAAAATAGTTTGTCAATGATGCAAGAAGACAATAACAGTCATTTTCCAGCTGAAGTCAGTTCATTGATGATTCAGTGATGTCATCATCCAGTTCAGTTCTCTTCCAATAGTGTCTGTGTAATCAGTCAAGCGTCCCCAACTAAGCAAGGGGATTTGTTTCTGGGATGCATCTAGTTGACGTGGTCTCTGCTGACATTCGGGGCTGTAGAGGTCGTATCTAGTTGCTGATCCACCATCTGGACTGGATACGGACTGGATCTGGCCTCACTCTCTAGGTTACCTGGGCTAAGGAGAAGAAGAACTGGACTGTTGCCCAGTGGTCGGTTTTGAGATCGCAGCGGACGTGAAGGAATATAATGAGTGAATATAATATGAGCTCGCTCAAGTACTGAGGAGCTAAACCATTCAGGGCTTTATAATCAATTAGCAAGATTTTAAAATGTATTCGTTGTTCAATAGGGAGCCAGTGCAGAGTTGACAATGCTGTTAATAGAACTCTAGCTGCTGCATTTTGGACCAGCTGGAGTTTTTTATTAAGCACTCAGGGCAACCATCCAATAAAGCATTACAATAATCTAACCTTGAGGTCATGAATGCATGAATTAACATTTCTGTATTTGACATTGAGAGCATAGGTCGTAATTTACATATATTTTTAAGATGGAAAAATGCAATTTTACAAATGCTAGGAACATGGTTTTCAAAGGAAAGATTGCTATCAAATAGCACAGCTAGGTTCCTAACTGATGAAGAGGAATAAACAGAGCAGCCATCAAGTGTTAGACAGTGTTTTAGTTTATTACATGCAGAGGTTTTTGGTCCAATAATTACAACTTTTTTAGAATTTAGCAGTAGGAAATTACTACTCACCCAGTTTTTTATATCAACTATGCATTCTGTTAGTTTTGCAAATTTGTATGTTTCTTCAGGCCGCGAATAAATATAGAGCTGAGTATCATCAGCATAACAGTGAAAGCTAACCCCATGTTTCTTGATGATATCTAGGGTAACATGTAAAGTGGGAAAAGCAACGGTCCTAGTACTGAGCCTTGTGGCACTCCATACTGTACTTGTGATCGATATGATATCTTGTCATTCACTGCTATGAATTGATGACGGTCAGATAAGTAAGATTTGAACCATGACAATGCAATTCCACTAATGCCAACATAATTTTCTAGTCTACTCAAAAGGATGTTGTGGTCGATAGTGTCAAACGTAGCGCTAAGATCCAGTATCACTAATAGAGAAATACAACCACGATCGGATGATAAGAGCAGGTCATTTGTAACTCTGATAAGAGCAGTCTCAGGACTATGATACAGTCTAAATCCTGACTGGGAATGCTCAGAGATACCATTTCTCACCAAGAAGGAACATAGCTGAGAGGATACTGCCTTTTCTAGTATTTTTGACAGAAAAGTGATATTTGAGAATGGTCTGTAATTAACTAATTTTTGATGATTTGACAAGTTTATACAATTCAATCTGATGCGATACTGTGGCTGACGGCTGCATGGTTATAATTTTATCTCTAATAGTATCGATCTTGGAAGTAAAGAAGTTCATAAAGTCATTACTGCTGTGCTGTTGGGAAAGGTTTGCGTCTGTTGATGCTTTATTTTTCGTTAATTTAGCCACTGTATTGAATAAATGCCTGGGGTTGTGTTTGTTCTCATCTTAGAAAGACTAAAAGTAAGTAGATCTAGCAGTTTTTAGAGCTTTTCTATAAGTAGAAGTACTTTCCCGCCATGCAATACGAAATACCTCTAGGTTTGTTTTCTTCCAGCTGCGCTCCATTTCCGGGCTGCTCTCTTTAAGGCGTGAGTGTGCTTGTTATACCACAGTGACCACAGTGTTTCCTTAATCTTAATTAATTGTAAAGGAGCAACCGTATCTAAAGTGCTGGAAAAGAGAGAAAAGAGAGAGACTATTGGATATGCTGAATTGAAACAAGTCAGGAAGATTATTTACAAAGCAGTCTTTTGTGGTAGAAGTGATGGTTCTACCATATTTGTAACAAGGAGTTGAGTTTGCAGCTTTAGCTATATGGAGTATACACAAGACTAGATAATGATCTGAGATATCATCACTCTGCTGCAGAATTTCAGTGACAGTATTAAATCTAAAGTATGACTACGACAATGAGTAGCCCCTAACACGTGTTGTCTAAACCCAATAGAGTTCAGAATGTCTATAAATGCTGATCCCAATGCATCTTTTTCATTATCAACATGGATATTAAAATCATTTAGTTTATTACATGCAGAGGTTTTTGGTCCAATAATTACAACTTTTTTAGAATTTAGCAGTAGGAAATTACTACTCACCCAGTTTTTTATATCAACTATGCATTCTGTTAGTTTTGCAAATTTGTATGTTTCTTCAGGCCGCGAATAAATATAGAGCTGAGTATCATCAGCATAACAGTGAAAGCTAACCCCATGTTTCTTGATGATATCTAGGGTAACATGTAAAGTGGGAAAAGCAACGGTCCTAGTACTGAGCCTTGTGGCACTCCATACTGTACTTGTGATCGATATGATATCTTGTCATTCACTGCTATGAATTGATGACGGTCAGATAAGTAAGATTTGAACCATGACAATGCAATTCCACTAATGCCAACATAATTTTCTAGTCTACTCAAAAGGATGTTGTGGTCGATAGTGTCAAACGTAGCGCTAAGATCCAGTATCACTAATAGAGAAATACAACCACGATCGGATGATAAGAGCAGGTCATTTGTAACTCTGATAAGAGCAGTCTCAGGACTATGATACAGTCTAAATCCTGACTGGGAATGCTCAGAGATACCATTTCTCACCAAGAAGGAACATAGCTGAGAGGATACTGCCTTTTCTAGTATTTTTGACAGAAAAGTGATATTTGAGAATGGTCTGTAATTAACTAATTTTTGATGATTTGACAAGTTTATACAATTCAATCTGATGCGATACTGTGGCTGACGGCTGCATGGTTATAATTTTATCTCTAATAGTATCGATCTTGGAAGTAAAGAAGTTCATAAAGTCATTACTGCTGTGCTGTTGGGAAAGGTTTGCGTCTGTTGATGCTTTATTTTTCGTTAATTTAGCCACTGTATTGAATAAATGCCTGGGGTTGTGTTTGTTCTCATCTTAGAAAGACTAAAAGTAAGTAGATCTAGCAGTTTTTAGAGCTTTTCTATAAGTAGAAGTACTTTCCCGCCATGCAATACGAAATACCTCTAGGTTTGTTTTCTTCCAGCTGCGCTCCATTTCCGGGCTGCTCTCTTTAAGGCGTGAGTGTGCTTGTTATACCACAGTGTCGAACTGTTTTCCTTAATCTTAATTAATTGTAAAGGAGCAACCGTATCTAAAGTGCTGGAAAAGAGAGAGTTTTTCTGCACTATTGGATATGCTGAATTGAAACAAGTCAGGAAGATTATTTACAAAGCAGTCTTTTGTGGTAGAAGTGATGGTTCTACCATATTTGTAACAAGGAGTTGAGTTTGCAGCTTTAGCTATATGGAGTATACACAAGACTAGATAATGATCTGAGATATCATCACTCTGCTGCAGAATTTCAGTGACAGTATTAAATCTAAAGTATGACTACGACAATGAGTAGCCCCTAACACGTGTTGTCTAAACCCAATAGAGTTCAGAATGTCTATAAATGCTGATCCCAATGCATCTTTTTCATTATCAACATGGATATTAAAACCACCAACAATTAAAACTTTATCTGCAGCCAGCACTAACTCTGATATAAAATCAGCAAATTCTTTAATAAAGTCTGTATGGTGGCCTGTATTACAGTAGCCAGTACAAACATCACAAGGGAATTTATCATTGACATCGGTGTCTCTGGATAATGTTATATGAAGCACCATTTCTTCAAACGAATTATACTTGAAACCCAACCTCTGAGAAGGTTGAGAGTTGTTAATATGGTGGCATTCACGCACATTGCGGTTATTTATTGGAGTGACAACCGCATTAATCAAACTCACACCTGTAAATTTTCAGGACTCACATACAGCAAAGTCCTGCTGTGTGAAAGAAACCGTACTAGACAACTAGTTAGTTTATATCTGTTTTTTATTTGTTGAACATCAATTAAATTGTGACCCTTAAATTGTTTTGGACGGTTTTTTTTTTGTGTTTCTAGTTCAGGGAACAGACACAGTCTCTATATTATGATATCTAGGTCAAGGAGTCTCTATGTGCTGAGAATTAACTGACTTCTGTGACGTGAGGCGGCTAGCAGACGGTCGGTTTAGCCAGTCTATCTGCTTCCTGATACCGAAGTGTAGTTGCCTTATTTATTCTCCTGCGTGCTCCCCTGGTTAATTAAAGACTTTATTTTTTTATTATTTTTTGTCCATGTTGGACTAAAACTGTAACAGAACACTGAACCCAAATAAGATTCACTACTATGCACTTATGAACTGTCCATCTGCTCTTCCTGGAACAGGGCGATCGCTCCCTTGAGGATCAGATGAGGGACTTCTTAGATCTGCTGTGCCCCACACATTTCCTGGTCTAAGGCATGCCAACCAGTGAAAGGTCTTTGAATGAGCTTCACACAGTATTTGGAGTGAATGTTTGCGAGCTGTGCACCCCTATTCATGGTGTACCCAGCAGAAGAACAACACCAGCCCTATTCCGGACCAGCCAAACATCAGCCACACCCACCACATATTTCAAGCCAGAGTCCACTGCAGGCCCAAAGCCCACACCCATCACGTAGCCAGAGCTAATGCCAGAGGCCATATTCATCCTGACAAGATGTGTGAGCCAGCAAAAACATCCGTCATTAAGTGAAAGTGAAGTGACGTGTGGACGAGTATGGTGACCCATATTCGGAATTTGTGCTCTGCATTTAACCCATCCAAGTGCACACACAGTAGTGAACACACACACACCGTGCAGCCCTATTCCGGACCAGCCAAACATCAGCCACACCCACCACATATTTCAAGCCAGAGTCCACTGCAGGCCCAAAGCCCACACCCATCACGTAGCCAGAGCTAATGCCAGAGGCCATATTCATCCTGACAAGATGTGTGAGCCAGCAAAAACATCCGTCATTAAGTGAAAGTGAAGTGACGTGTGGACGAGTATGGTGACCCATATTCGGAATTTGTGCTCTGCATTTAACCCATCCAAGTGCACACACACAGAAGTTAACACACACACACACCGTGAACACAAACCCGGAGCAGTGGGCAGCCATGTTGGAGCAGTTGGGGGTTCGGTGTCCGTCTGTCCTCAGGCTCCACCAGGCTCCCTTGTCCTTCCAACTCCACCTTGGTCAGTTATCACCCTGCCTCCCCCATGGTCTTCCGGGCCTTTGGCTGCGCCATGTCCCTTGATCCCTCTCTGGCTCCACCCAGCTCCTCCTTCCTTCTGGCTTCACCTTAATCCTCACTCCCAGTGGTTTCTCCTTAGACTGCCGAGTCCCTGTCTCCACCTCTGTCCCATGAGCCTGCGGTTCCACCTTGACCCTCCAGGCCCTGTGTCAACTCGGGTCTTTGTGTCCGCAGCTCTGCCTCAGTCTATACCAGTCCTGGCACCATCTCAAACAGGCAGGCTCCTGGCTTCACCCTGGCTCCTCCCTCCATCAGTTCTGCCGTGGGACTTCATACTAGCTGTACTCTAGGTCTTCATCCGGCTCCTCTTTTCATCATCTTCTCCCTGGCACCTCCCTCCATTGTCTGTACTCTGGGGTGTTTCCCTCTGCTCTCCCCTCCTCAGTCTCTACCTCTACCCCTAAACCTAACCATTTCTCAATATAAAGCACAGGATATAACAAGCAGATAAAAATAGAATCACTCTCTTCTTTATATGAAGATATTGTATGACTTTAGAAAACTTGGAATGCACAACAAATCATTTGTAATACATTTAAAGTGTTTTGGTCAGTTTTTGCAATAAATTACTCTCACTGTACTTTTATCTGCTGTTACATGTTTTATATTGTTGAGAACTGGTTAGACAAGCATTTGAAAGCAATGATTAATATAAGTGCCTTTCGCACCGCGGGAACCTTTTCATAGTACCTGACCTAATTGTGGAACTACCCACTTTTTGGTGTGT
Organism: Sinocyclocheilus anshuiensis; assembly: GCF_001515605.1. NCBI lineage: Eukaryota > Metazoa > Chordata > Actinopteri > Cypriniformes > Cyprinidae > Sinocyclocheilus > Sinocyclocheilus anshuiensis. Next base: position 424,390 of record NW_015548286.1, read on the forward strand.
TCGCACCGCAGGAACTAGGAACGGTTTTAGTTCTAGGAACTCCGTTTGGAGGAACTAAATTAGCTCCTACTTCAGAGCAGGGTCTAAAACAGTTCTATAGGAACTATCAGTGACGTAAGTGTATGCTGATTGGCCAAACGCTCGCGAAACACTGGCCACCCGGTATTTTTAAAAAGCCATGTAAACATATTTACTCCACGAACATTGAAAACAGCGATAACGGCATTTACCTGTTGTCTGCAGTGTTGTGTTCTTTTCTCAGCTTCGATGATATGTAACACTGCAAGTTGTCATAAAAAATGAGTCTCTTAGTCCAACTTTTTGCTCTTGAAATCGCGTAAATCGTGCGTTTGCATTTCCATCTCCATTATAAAAAGACATCGCTGTCGGCTGCTTCAGAGTTCCTGCTGCCGGTGCGAATGCAACCAGGAAAATGGCCCGAGGGAGAAATTGGTTCTCTAACTAAGTTCCTAGAACTACGCGGTGCGAAAGCCCCTATAGTGACCCCAAGAGGTACCTTTATGGTCTTAATAAAGACACACAAGGCTTGGCCATGCTTCAGTTTTTGTTGCTTTGGGAGTGAGAACAGGTCATAATCATACATATTTAGGATGGGAGTTATAGTTTAAGAATCAGATGATGTCTAATTCAGATAAAATAAATTAAATAATTAAAAAATTTTAATTAAATAATTTCAATCTTACTTGAAATGCCCATGCAAAAATGACAGTTTTCAGAGAAGGTCTCCTCTACTCCAGGTCTGTCAGATTCTGAACATTAACTTACGTGCTATAGATCATCTCCTGTCATCAGGTAACATTGTCAACCCATGTTGAGCTTTGGAAGTCACTCACACACACACACACACTTGTGCTTTCAGACACATGGTCTGACCCACACTAGTCCAGGCGGCACTAATAACAGATGTGCCAGATTGCTGCTGTAACCTACAAGAGTCAAGAATGGAGCTGAGATCACTGCACTTACCTGCGCTAATGTTTTACAGTGCTTGAGTGTTTGTGTTGTTTTGAGCGGGTGAATATTTCTTTGTTTATATTTTGTGAAGTGAGAAACAAAAGCACTGCTGATGGGGGAGGATAAAAGAAATGTGGGGGTTGGGAGAGAGAAAGAGAGACATTTGGGGGTGATATGGAGCTGACAGATGTTGACAGTTGGATGAAAATATTAAATAGGTGGAGTCACTCAACATTTAAGAAAGTGAGGGAAGAGAGAAGGGAAACAAAGAACAGAAAAGAAGAGAACAAAATCATACATTAAAGAAAATTGACGAAATGATATTTAAAGTCCCCCTGTAGTGAAAATCAAGTTTTTTATGTTGTTTATTTGTCTATGTGGTGTTTTTAATATGCTTTTAGACAAACCATGTGCCAATCTATTAATCAGCACCATTGCTGTGTATTTTCTCCTTAAAACTGTAGTTTCCCAAAGGCTGACCCAGAAATATGGTTTGAAACAGCCCTTGGTTTGCTACGTCACAAACCAATAACCAATCACGTCAGGGGATCGATTCCTATCACTAGCATGCAAAATATACCAATACCAGCACAAAACCAAAAATAAATTAGAGCAAAAAACCCATGAAGCTGTGGTTTAATGTGAATTTAGAACCGCTAACTTGCATTATAACCTGTGGCAACAGTGTAAATGTAGCACGGAGTCAGATGCACCACTCCCGCAGCTGCGTCTGCACTTCACATGCGTATGCTCACGGGCGCGACGTAAGAATCACAAACGGCTGCATTCGGGTCTTCAAGGCATTTTAGGACACAACATCGTCAAGTAACTTTAACGAATGTTACAGTATTCACTGTAGTTGTCCGCTAGTAAAAACATAGTTTTATCAGTCATTATCGGTGTATACCATTGTTTTGCGGTTACTACAGTTCAGTGGATCAGGAGGCGCTGGCTGGTGTGACTGAGTGGAGGCGGGGCTAATTTGCATATTCATTCAAGGGTGTTGTTACATTCAATCTATTTTAAGGCATGACTAAATTATTTTCACAAGAAAAAACATTTAAATATGTCATTTTGTTGATTAAAGATAAGTTTTAAGGGATAAAATATTTGACTACAGGGGGACTTTAAGAAAAAAAAATGTTTGCACACGTGTTGTCCTCACTTATTGCAGAATTAAGGTGTGTCTTATTTTCTCTTCATTAAGGGAGCTGCACGACGCAGCAGTCATTTTTTCTTGCCATCTTTTCATTTTGGTTTTATATTTTAGCATCATCTCTTTCATTCTTGGATTGGAGAGATGGGCAGCGTGAGAGTGAACAGCAGCACTGATGGAGTGCGAGCTGGTGCAGAAAACTATTGATTTTCCTGTACCAACTCTTGGTAGATTAAGAAATGCCGATACTGGGATTCCACCCAGACTCTCTGGTTCATGTTAAGTTCACTTGTCATTTTCTATAATTCTGATAAAATCAAGATCCTAAATGCTGATGTAGATATCCAGCACTGACTGCCTGTGGGCGGCTGATTGAATTAGACGGCTATGTTTGTCCATTAGAGAGAGACAGAGAGAGAACATAGTCTCTTTATGAGCTCTTCTTTAAAAAAAGAGAGAATGTGGAGTTAGCATTAATTAACTAATTATAAGCACTCAAAAGATGGACAGTTCCTACAGTAGTTATGAAATTATTTTATGAAAGGATGATAAACTGATGTTTCTTGTTTACTCTCTGCAATACACTGTTAGAGGAATAATGAAACTTCTGTCATTATACTCATGTTCATTATTCACATGACAAGCAATGATATTTGGTGACATTGTAGTCCACATGACATTTCAAGACCATTTCAAAAGTTAAACTTTTTTTTTTACTTACTTTGGTAATATTTTCATGAGAAGCTTATAGGTTCAGAGTAGCTTTATCAACACATGTGTACTATAATATGCAAATCAAAAAATAAATAGAAATTGCATTGACAACCCTAGTCTTAATATTTGTTTGCACAGGCTTTGGATAAAATAATTGCAATCAAGTACTTCCTATAACCAGTTTGGTCCACTCCTCTTGTGCAAACTGCTCCAGTTCTCCCATGTTATAATCGTGCTGCTGGGAGTGCCTGGTCCCTGTGCCTCCCTACTCTACCAAATTCTACTGAAGAAGAACACCGTCCTCCACAAAGTGTACCAAAGTGCTGTACAATTTGATAAGAATAAAATAGAATACAATAAAAAGTAAAAAGAAAATAAAAAATAGAATACATGTCAGAGAAGGAGATTTTAAAAGATCATTAACAAACAAACACCACAAATGCATCTAATCCAATGGTCCTTACAAAGTAGCAAAGCCCTTATCAAATAAATGTGTTGAGACGGATTTAAGACATGTTTACAGAGGTACAGGATTTTTTTTTTCTATGGGTGTTTTATATGTTATTAACTTATATCTTCATATATCCAAAGGATGTATGTATGTGATGATAATAATATGTCACCTTTGTTGAATGGCATTATCATTCCTAATATAGGGCAATATATGCCACAGATTACATTTTCGTATGGGTGAATACATTTACTGTAGACCATTAGGTTTGTACATAGCAAGGATAAATTGCACCTTACTTGTATGTTTGGCCTTCTGTGTATGGCCGCTGAGTGTACACAAATGCACACGTCTTATTAAGACACTTATACTGAAGTGTAATTACAGTTTCTAAATCTCATGCGGGAGCCATCATACAAAGTGCTTAAAGCTTCTTGCAGCAAATGAGTACCGTTTACTGCCTGCTAGTCTGTAATTGGGCTCCTACTGAACACCTGGCAACTTCTGCTCAGCTGATTTCATGAACTTGACCGTTCTCAGTACAGTTATGAAGAGTCATTGAAAAAAGTTAACCAATTGGTTTATTTTTTATTGTTAAATTACTTGTATGACGTCAGAAATACAGAAAGAAGTTGACATTCTTTTCTGACTTATTTGATAAGCTCAGACCAAATGTTCTACATTGTGCATGAGTGTGACAGTTTAAAAAGCTTCTGCTGAGTCAGAGAGGAAAGGAAAATGGTGTGTAAACAGGGTCAAAATGCCAACAACACTGTCAGATTGGACCAATTTTTTATTTTATTTTTTTTGTAAAAGCTTTATTTCTCTGTTGCAGAGGTCTTAGACAGACACAAAGCAAAAAAAAAAAAGAATAACATTTATATGAATCATTTAAATTTAATCATCTACAAACACACTGTATTGCACTTTATTTAATAAAAAAAAGTGTAAATCAGAGATGGAAACTCGCGTCTTTGACTTGGACTTGAGTCACACTTTAGTCACAAAAAAATTACTTGACTTGGACTCGTGAATAACTTGACGTGGACTTGAAGACAGAGTCGTTTTGGTATGGCATTGCTGATTATGTTCTCTCTTTAACAGCATCAAACACCATATTTTTCTATTCATTCCTTATTTATTAATTCCCTATCAATATGTGCTGCAGCAGCAAATATCACAATTAATCTCTAAACACACTAAGCATGCATTATGATATACACGCTTGACACATCTGAAGGAACGTATTCATCACCCACTGGAAAAGTGTGGTTATATGAATGAACAACAAACAATAACAATATAGCTAAGTCTTAGCTTATGATAATCTTCGTGTCATTTAATTTGAAATGCAATCCAGTGTTTGGCCATATCAGTTCACAGTGAATGCAGTGAACTCCATCTCTCCATGTGCTGTGAATACAATGTGCATTTGCTGTAAAAAGTCAAATGTAACGTGCTGTAAGAACCTTTAAAAATAACTGAAGTAATCTGATAAAGTGATATCGACATGTAATGCAGTCAGGACCTGCCTGGATTGACTGTTTCCCTGAAAATAATTGCAGACCTTAGAACATTCGTCAACCAATCAGATTCAAGCATTCATCAGCCCCATATGTTGTTGTTACGTTACTTTACATTATGTTACGTTATATTAATTGTGTTATATGAATTGTATATACTTTTCCTTCAAATACAGCTATAACCAAAGATATGGCTGAACTCTTTTAACAGAATGAAAGTGAGACAAAACCATTTTTTATGCTTGTGTTTCTGTAGAGGAGATTACAATCTCAATAAACCCACAAAGAGCACATCTCTCTGATTAGAGAAATCACACCAGCTGTGATCTGGTCTATTTACACTCACAAGATGACCCCTGTAGGATCACTGACCCTAACAAGTACATAATTTAAAATAAAACACACAAACATACGTATATAGACTAAAGTTGCTGTAAGAGGAGCCTTGTAGGCTTTAAGACAGGGCTGTCCAGTCCTGCTCCTGGAGGGCCAACATCATGCAGATTTTAACTTTAACCAGTTCCATCACACTTGCCTAGAAGCTTCTAGTGACCTTAATTAGCTGGTTCAGGTGTGATTAATTAGGGTTGGAGCTAAACTCAGCGGGACAGTGGCCCTCCAGGAACAGGTTTGGACATCTGAATATTTGGCATAAGAATATTTTCTAGATTAAAATGTAGAGGCAAAAGTAAGATATTCATACATTGTTGGTGCTATTTTGAAATTTGAAATTAGTTAGACAGTAAAGGTAAGTTAAGAGTTATTCTTGTTATTCTTGAAGCATGCTATTTTTTTTATTTCTTAAAAAAATCTAAGTAAAAACACAAAAAGAGGTATTTTAAGGAATGTTCATGCTGTTATACAATGAAAGCATATAGTTCCAGGAGCTGACAAGCTCCAAAAGAGTATCATAAAAGCATCAAGTACACCACTTTTTTTTTTTTTTTACTTTTGATTTTTGACTTTTGTGCCATATTTTAAGTGTTTTGAAACTATGCGATAGCTTTGTGCAAGAAACAGATTAAATTTAAATTGAGACTTTTTATTTCAAATTTAAATCTTTTCCTCCACTCTCTAATCTCATTTCAGTTTATGCAAATTCCGACTAATTCTAACTATTCAGATAGGCTGTAAAATATAGCAACACAATGAAACACATCTAGCAACACATCTGTTCCACTCCAGAAACTCTTGGGAGATCAAACATGCTGGTGCTGGGCAACAATGCCAAAAAATGCCTTATCTTGATGGACACATTCTTTATCACCTTCTAATTACAGGTGCATGTCCAGGCGGATTGATTACCTGTGCGGGCGGGTGATGTGGAGGGTTAGTGTTACAGTGAGCAGGACACAGGGGGTCGGGGACCCGCGGACAGGTGCGGGTAGGGGTATTGGTTTGTGTACTGACTCACTCCATTATTTATAAAGCTCAAGAGGATCTATCTCAAGAGACTATGACTACCAACGCACCTTCAGAAACTACCATCTACAATAACAGAAACAATACCATAGTAATACTTTGACTTTTTTTCATATGTAGCATGGTAGAGCCATATTATTGAAGTTATTTGAGTCCTACTGTATATACATTTTTGGGTCTTTGAATAGTAACTTGGTGCCATGGTACTATATATGAAAGTATATGAATATATGAATATATATATACAGTATATAGTATACTATGGTATTACCATCTGATACATCACTGTATGGAAACAGCACTTACTTTTTAAAGTATACTTAATTTTTCCCTAAAGGAGAAATTTTACTCATATTGCTACATTCACAAAAACAATAAAAGTTACACAACATCAATCAATAAAACCAACAACAACAACCGAACAACCAGTTAGAATCACTACTAAAATTTGTGCTTATACAGGCACAAATTATTTCTTATACCTTTTTAATTTACAGTGTGGAACTCTGTAGCTTCTACCAGAAAGAAGCAATTCATGCTGTGAGTTTCTTGTCAACACCACACAAACAGTCTACTTAAAATACAGTGTCAGGTGCAGATGAGCACAAACCCATTTAATAAGTGAATTCAAAGTGAGTGAACTGTCTATATAGAAACCTAATCTAAATGAAATGGTTTATTTCAAGTCAAATAAAACATTTATTACATGAAATAATGTGAATGCAAAAGGTTACACCAACTAAAGTAAAAAGGGTCAGAACAGACAGAAACAGCTCCTTATGATACAAGTGTACTACATGTGGCAAGATGATGATACTTCAATCAGTAGCTCAGCATGAATGATACTCTACCTCAAATCATGCAGCATACCGAGGAGAGGTGTACTAATACTTATCTAGAGACCTGACGTTGGTCTCTTTTGAAAATAAGCTACAATAGGGGTAGGGTCAGTGAGCAACTTAAATTAAAGCAATCACCTACAACATACTAGCATCCACCAAGCAATGCATTAAAACTCACAGAACACCTTAGCAATTGCATAGCAACTTTCTGCCACCCTTCACAACACCCTAGTATCATGAGAGTGGGTTTGCACAGGCAGGCATCCCTATTTTCCCTCAGAAAATGTAATTAGTTTTATTATAGTATTAATGTACACTTAAATTTATTCATTTAGCAAATGCTTTTATCCAAAGCGAATATACATTAAATTAATTTACACTTAATTTGTAAAACTGTAATTTTATATTATTATTATTATATTAATATAAACAAGGTTTGAAATTAACACCTGCCAAATGCAGGTAAAAATCAGCTGTAGGGGGTAACGTTATCAAATCACTAGCCAATTTGGCGGGTTACTTTTCTTCATTCAATTCTTGGGGAAGTTAATGTAAGCCAAATCTGCACAGATTTGGCGCAAATACTGAACTCGTGAGTCAACATGATACAGCCTAATTGCGCAGCATCTGTGCATACCTAGCTTACTTGAACATACCCTTCACTACGCAACAAATAATGACGCGCTGGTTTCCTTTGCATTGAAGCAATAGCGAAGACTCCAAAAATGACTTGACACACTGTGATTTTCTTACTGTCCAGATGAACTCTCCTGATATCATGCACTTTGATCCCACCAACGTCTTAAATTTACACTGTAAAAAAAATTCTGTAGTTTTAACAAAATAATTTTGCCAGCTATGGTTGCCAGAATAATTTTTTAAAAACACAGAAAAACTGTAAACACATTTACGGTATAAAACTGTAATTTACAAACAAGAACATTTGAATGTAAACCAGTAAATTCAACAATGCACACTGCTATTAAAATCTGTTTTGTACCTTTAACATACTGACAACCACCATAATAATGCAGGTGGTAAAAGAGAAAGCCACATGAAGAATCAAAGCTCATCACGAGTAGCTTCGCCACAAGCAGAAGTATATACTAATATATAGAAGGTCATTAATGCAAACACAAAACACCATCATGGTAACACACTTGATACTTAAATAATGCATTAAACTTTCATTAAACAACAGAAGATGTAACATAAAGCCCAAATATACATAACTAATAACAAAAACTATTAAAAAAACATGATTATTTAAACAAAATACTTTCAAATGTGGAGTGTCATGCAGGGAATTCTGGGAATATCAGTTTACAGTTTTTGACTGTAAATTATACATTGATTTGTTATTTTTACTTCTAAAAACTGTAAAATTAACAGCATTTTACTGTAAAATTACATGAAAAGTCTGGTTAGATATTTTACAGTTTTTCCCTGTATATAGCACGGGAACTTACTGTTAACCTATTAACAGTTTTTTTCCGTAGCGTTTTTACAAAATTTTACAGTTAAAATTTGACGCGTGCGTCGACGCGTGCGTCGACCGGGGCGGACTGTCCTCAGTCCGTCTCCGACCGCGCCGCGCCGCCAGGGCGGGGATCCGGCCCTCGTAAAGGGTGCTCGAGGTCCGCGGCGAGGTCGGCCACCCACCCGACCCTTTACACTTATTTTTTACAGTGTAGTTATATCAAATGTAAGGCCATAAAAGTCTTAAATGGCACAACAAAGTCTTAATTATGATTTCAAGAGGACATAAATTTGGTGATGGAAAGCCAAGAATTGCAATATAGCTTAATGTGGCAAATAAAATGTAAAAGGCTATGATAACATTGAATAATATCAGCGCTGCACGTTTCAAAGTCAGGTGCTGGGCTGTACAGCCGTTACCATGGAAACTGCTATATTATGCCGCTCCAAAAGCGCTTCCTGCTGGCAGAGGATAAATTAGCATTTTCAATAAGCCCTTCTGCTGTTTTTGTGCAGACCAATGTGAAAATCAACCCATATTTTTACGCAGCAAACACTCAGTTGTATATGTGAACCGGTGGATCGACAAGACGCTAATGCATTTTAAAACTCTAAACAATTAAGACATTAATATATATTTAGATGTTATTAAATTCATATAATAATTGATTTGTAATAATTGCTTAAATTAATGTAATAATTTATACTTTTGACTCAATGGTTTAAAAGCTGAAATGTGTGCAGAAAACTTTTTGCTTGTGTGAAAACCTGTAACTGAACTAATAGATAGATAGATAGATAGATAGATAGATAGACTGAACAAAATTATAAACGCAACACTTGTTTTTGCCCCCATTTTTCATGAATTGAACTCTAAGATCTAAGACTTTTTCTATGTACACAAAAGGCCTATTTCTCTCAAATATTGTTCACAAATCTGTCTAAATCTGTGTTAGTGAGCACTTCTCCTTTGCCGAGATTATCCATCCACCTCACAGGTGTGGCATATCAAGATGTTGATTAGACAGCATGATTATTGCACAGGTGTGCCTTAGGCTGGCCACAATAAAAGGCCACTCTAAAATGTGCAGTTTTATCACACAGCACAATGCCACACATGTCGTAAGTTTTGAGGGAGCGTGCAATTGGCATGCTGACTGCAGGAATGATTACACCAGAACTGTTGCCCGTGAATTGAATGTTCATTTCTCTACCATAAGCCGTCTCCAAAGGTGTTTCAGAGAATTTGGCAGTACATCCAACCAGCCTCACAACCGCAGACGATTGCACAGTCCCATGGCCGATGAGGTGGAAGATGGGTTGCCGTGACCTTGCTGAACACGTCCTGGAACGCCCTGTAGGCGGCTGGAATGTGGATTGAGCTTTGTGAAGCTGGGCTCTCTATAGTGGTAGAGCAGAGCGGTATGGAGAGCTTAGCTCGGTCTGGAAGAGGGAGATCTGCTAAACATGTCCTGAAACAGGATTCACTCCACCGAAGTATTTCCCCGGAGTTCCAGTGGATGTCTGGATTATGTTTAGCCAGCCAGGGGCGCCCCAGGACGATATCTACTGTAGCCTCCTCCAGCACCAAGAACGAAATCCGTTCAGCATGGAGGTTTCCAATGCGAAGAGTGACTTCCGGGGTGCGATGGTGCACCAACCCCTTGCTCAGCGGTTTTCCTTGTATATTGGAGATTTGGTAGATGGTGGAATTACGGTGTCGAGGGAGCTTGATTTGAGTGAGACTGATGGAGGAGATGAAATTTCCTGAAGCTCCGAATCCACCAAGACCTTGACTGGAAAAGAGTGGTTCATGTACATTTGAAGGATGGACATATTCGCTTGCCGTAGTCGAAAGGGCTCATCGTGCACGGAGACCGCCGAGGTAGTTTTGCCAAACACCTCGCGGAAATGATCAATGAAGACATCATAGGAGCGCACTAGGGGAATACGATTCCGAGCTTCTTTATTTACTAGTGGTGTCAAAATTAGCGTGTTAACACAGGCGATTGATTTTTTCAGTTTAACGCGTTAAAAATATTTAACGCAATTAACGCAGGGCCGGGACTAGGGTTGGCCACCCCACTCAAAACTGCTGCTTCTGTCAATTTTCTCTTGACAAGAAGTGCATTTATTCAGTCGCAGAACGACTGAGCAATATCACGGAAGATTTCATTCATGAAGTTTTGGAAGATGGATGGTGAGTTTGAAAGGCCATACGGCATAACCAGGTATTCGTAGTGCCCGGATGGTGTTATGAATGCAGTTTTCCATTCGTCTCCTCTTCGAATGCGGATTAGATTGTAGGCACTGCGTAGATCGAGTTTCGTGAAGATCCGGGCACCACTGAGTTCCTCCAACGAGGCTGGCACCAGAGGTAGTGGATAGGAAAATTTGATGGTCTGGAAGTTGAGTGCTCGATAGTCGATACAAGGACGTAGGCCCCCTTCTTCGCCACAAAGAAGAAACTGGATGCTGCAGGAGAAGTGGAAGGATGGATGAACCCCTGATGTAATGCCTCCTTGATGTACTCCTCCATGGCAGCGTGCTCTGGGATCGATAGGGGATAGACATGTCCCTTAGGTAATTTGGCTCCAGGCAGCAGGTCGATCGCACAGTCCCATGGCCGATGAGGTGGAAGATGGGTTGCCGTGACCTTGCTGAACACGTCCTGGAACGCCCTGTAGGCGGCTGGAATGGGGACTGAGCTTTGTGAAGCTGGGCTCTCTATAGTGGTAGAGCAGAGCGGTATGGAGGGCTTAGCTCGGTCTGGAAGAGGGAGATCTGCTAAACATGTCCTGAAACAGGATTCACTCCACCGAAGTATTTCCCCGGAGTTCCAGTTGATGTCTGGATGATGTTTAGCCAGCCAG